>NC_135958.1:72657387-72719887 GCF_053455715.1 Rhinoraja longicauda
GGTCAAACTGAGTTAATCCTAACATCAATGCGAGCAGTACCTCTGGTTGTACGTTTCACACTTCTTCTCTCCTTGAGTCTGAAGAAGGGTCCCAACCCGAAACGTCACTTATTCATGTTCTCTAGAAATGCTGCCTGACCCGCTGAGTTACATGAGCACTTTGTGTCCTACCATCATCTCCAGTTCTTTCTTTCTACCTCTTCTCTCCTTATCTTCTTATCTCACAGCCTTTTGTCCTTTTTCTCTCAGGCCTTTGTCCAACCATCTACCAATCAATCCCTGTATCCACCTATCACTGAAGATAGGCTGAAACCTCACCTATGCATGTTCTCCAGAGATGCTGCCTGACAAGCTGAGTTACTCAAGCAATTCGTGTCTTTCTTTCATAAGCCAGCACCTACAGTTCCTTGTGTCTCCACCTATCACTTGCCTGCCCTTGTCCTGCCCCCGCCTCTCTTCCAGCTTTCTTTCCCTCCCCTTCTCAATACAATCAATCTGAAGGGTCCCGACCCGAAATGTTCCCTATTCATGTTTTGCAGAGATGCTGCCTGACCTGTTAAATTAACCAGAACTTTATGCATTTAATAATCTCTTTAATGCTCTGTAAATTTGGTTGTTCTGTGTATATATTTTGCAGCATTTGATGGCAGCTGGGGGAAGATAGTGTTAGTTAGCACGCAACAAAAGCTTTCCACTGTATTTTGGTACACGTGACAATAAACTAAGCTGAGAGTTTCATTCTGTTGTTTATTAATTGTATGAGAGAAAACACATGCAATTCAAGTCTTGCCTGCAGTATAAAGTATCAAAGGCAATGGAACTATTGGTCAATGACTAAGTCGTCTCTTAGATGTGTGGTCTGGTTCACACAGTAAATACACGAGAAATGATAGCCGTACTGGCTGTTTTTCTTCCGCAATGCAGTATTGCAGAAGAGAAACAACGTCACAAACTTTGCTGTGGTGGATTTTCATGAGACGTATGAATAAAAAAACAATGGCTACTGCTTGCTGTTGTACTTTTAGTTTAGTTTGGTTTTTTCAGTTTAGAGATACAGCACAGACTCTGTGGGCCGAAGGGCCTGTTTCCGTGATTCCCGCACTATAACACTAACCAACGCACACTAGAGACAATTTACAATTTTACAAAGCCAATTAGCCTACAAACCTGTTTGTCTTTGGATTGTCGGAGAAAACTGTGTGGGTTTTCACCGGGTGCCCCGGTCTCCTCCCACACTCCATAGACTTACAGGTTTGGAAGTTAATTGGCAAAATACTAAACATTTGTTAAATATTGTCGCTAGTGTGTAGGATAGTATTAGTGTGTGGGGTGATCGCTGGCTGGTGTGGACTTGGTGTGCTGAAGGGCCAGTTTTCGCGCTGTATCTCTATAGTCTAAAGAATAACACGGTAGGAATGAGAAGCCAAGGCTCTTCTGCTGCCCTTGTTCTTATATTCTTATTATTGTGGCAGAGAATTGCGGACTCAGCCCAGGCCATCACACCACCAACCTCCCTTCCATCGACTTGATTTACACCTCACGCTGCCTCGGCAAGGCCACCAGCATAATCAAGGACGAGTCGCACCCTGGCCACTCCCTTTTCTCCCCTCAAAAGGTACAGAAGTGTGAAAACGCACACACCTCCAGATTCAGGGACAGTTTTTTCCCACTGAACCATCCTACCGATGATTAGAGAGCAGTCCGGAACTACTACCTACCTCATTGGAGACCCACGGACTATCCTTGATCAGACTTTATGGCTTTACCTTGCAGTAAATGTTAGTGACGTTGTTCTCTTTTATCATGTATCTGTAAAACTGTGGATGTCTCGATTGTAATCACGTATTGTCTTTCTGCTGACTGGTTAGCGCGCTGCCAAAGCTTTTCACACTGTGCCTCGGTGCACGTGACAATAAACCAAGACTAAACTAATATTGCAATCAATTGTACATTGAACCGTGCAGCAGTTGGTGCTGCAATACTTATTTGCTGACGCAGCCCAGGCTAGATGCGGGAAGATTGTTCCCGATGTTGGGGGAGTCCAGAACCAGGGGTCACAGCTTAAGGATAAGGGGGAAGTCTTTTAGGACCGAGATGAGAAAACATTTCTTCACACAGAGAGTGGTGAGTCTGTGGAATTCTCTGCCACAGAAGGTAGTTGAGGCCAGTTCATTGGCTATATTTAAGAGGGAGTTAGATGTGGCCCTTTTTGCTAAAAGGATCAGGGGGTATGGAGAGAAGGCAGGTACAGGCTACTGAGCTGGATGATCAGCCATGATCATATTGAATGGCGGTGCAGGCTCGAAGGGCCGAATGGCCTACTCTTGCACCTATTTTCTATGTTTCTATGTTTCTATGCTGAGGTGAAATGCTGCAATTGAGCCCTCCCAGTGCATCGAGCCTTCAAACCCTCTTTGGACTAAACAAGGTGCAACAAAAAAACCCAGTGTTCAGATTTTATAAAATATCAACAGCATTGGGTGTTGAAGCCTTGAGATTCAATATGCCTTCAAAATGACATCTGAAACGACGTGTGGATTGCAACCTCACAGTTCCCTCCCAGATTTGGCTCAATGTTTCAGGGAGGAGTTCATGTATTTTCAATAGATCAACAGGAGATTGTAACTCGTTCCATTAATTCCAAGAACGCTGTGACTCAAGCCACATTCTTCGATCTAGATTGTCTCCTCTGACATGCACTTTCACTCAAAATCACTTGTGTAGTTGGTGGTTGATCAGTATTTTTTACCACGTTCTAAACGCTGGAGCATTATTAAACAAAAGACAGGCACAAAACGCTGGAGTAACTCAGCGGGCCAGACAGCATCTCTGGAGAGAAGGAATAGGTGACGTTTCGATTCGAGACCTTCCTTCTTCTTTATTAAATGATATTAAACACTTTATTTTGCGGATCATTAAAAACCAGAGAAACAAAGTTGACACTTTACAGCAAGAGTTGCAATGTCAATAACTGAAGGGCGCAAATTTTGCCACACGGTTTTTGTTTTCTGCAAAGTTTTACTTAACGAGATGTAAACTTTCAATAGCTACAGCTAACGGCACGGTGGCACAGCGGTAGAGTTGCTGCCTTACAGCGCCAGAGACAAGGGGTCGATCCTGACTACGGGTGCTGTCTGTAAGGAGATTGTACGTTTTCCCCGTGATCGTCTGTTTTTTTCTCCGGTTTCCTCCTGCACTCCAAAGGCGTACAGTTTTGTAGGTTAATTGGCTTTGGTTAAAAATGTAAAATGTCCCTGGCGTATAGGATAGTGCTAGTGCACAGAGACCACTGGTCGGCGCGGATTCAGTCATTCCATTGTTGGTGCCTGGAGAAAAAGCATGACTTAGTGACTGAGACCGTGATGAGTCTTACCACTAATTGTATGTGAAAAGGCCACGGCTTATCGGGGCTTTCCAGACCCGAGTCAAGAGGGAGACCTGGTGTTGCAACAGTCATAAGTTCATAAGCTCATAAGTGAAAGGATCAGAATTAGGCCATTTGGCCCATCAAGTCTACTCCGCCATTCCAACATGGCTGACCTATCTCTCGCTCCTAACCTAATCACTGGGTAGTACCACCACCCACGTGAAGATGATTTGTCATTGATCTGTCATTGTCATCTGTCATTCACCCACGATGAATGATCCGTCATTGTGCGCTCGACTAATTTAGAAATGCCCAATCACTCCAGATTGAAGAATGTGGGACAAATTGTTTCCTGATTCAACAAAGTACCTTTAAATATTGTACGTCTCCCTGGTCTAGCCACGCAATACAGACAAAACATTTTAAACCTAAAAGCAGACTGAAGGCCTTCACAAGATCAAAGCAATGTAGAGCCTGGACATCTGAATTCAAAGCACAGTTCTGGAAAGAGCAGGCAGCATATCCGGACAGAGAGGGTTAACGTTTCAGGTTGATAGTCTTAAGTTTAGTTCAGTTTGGTTTGGAGATACAGCACGGAAACAGGCCCTTCGGCCCACCAAGACCGCGCCGACCAACGATTCCCCCTCCCCCCCTCTCTAACTCTATCCTACGCACATTGGGGACAATCTACAATTACACCAAGCCAATTAACCTACAAACCTGCACATCTTTGGAGTAGTGGGAGGAAACCGGAGATCCCGGAGAAAAGCCACACGGGTCACGAGGAGAAGGTGCAAACTTCCTACAGACAGGCACCCGTAGTCAAGATTGAACCCGGTTATCATATCATATCATATATATACAGCGCGGAATCAGGCCTTTTCGGCCCACCAAGTCCGCACCGCCCAGCGATCCCCGCACATTAACACTATCCTACACCCACTAGGGACAATTTTTTTTTTTAATACATTTACCCAGTCAATTAACCTACATACCTGTACGTCTTTGGAGTGTGGGAGGAAACCGAAGATCTCGGAGAAAACCCACGCAGGTCACGGGGGGAACGTACAAACTCCTTACAGTGCAGCACCCGTAGTCAGGATCGAACCTGAGTCTCCGGCGCTGCATTCGCTGTAAAGCAGCAACTCTACCTCTGCGCTACCGTGCCGCCTCGTACCGTAACTTTGTGGCTTTGGCCAAGAAGGTCATTCACACTGGTCGCAAGGCATTCGACTTAAGCGAATAGGGCCAGGCTTCAATGTACACTTCCCTCACACCAAACTAAACTAAATCCCCAAAACGTCCAGTTGCTTGGTTTGTCGTCTGAGCAGGGCAATGATGCTATCAGTAGATCTGTAGCAAGGGGAAGCAAATATCCAAAGTGAACATTAGGAGACAGCTCAAAGAAACCTCTCTTAAATTAAATAACTTGGCAATGCCTTGGATTGCTGCGCTGAACAGGTAGTGTCTTATAAACGTCATGCTTGTACCATTGAGTTAACACCTTTCTACTTGGCTTCACTTGGTTTTGGCTGCCCAGTTTGTTTAGCTTTTACAACACCAGGTCTCGGACTTGAAGAACCGAACCTTTGGACATATTTATTTGGTTTTTGAGTACAGGTAATAAATGGATTTCAGAAGATGTGTCTTTTAAGTACAGACAGATTGTCTTCATTAGATATAAATCAAGGCTTGCGCAAGCTCTATAAAAATGGATATGAATCCTACTGAGATTTATTGTTATTTGTCATCGATCTAATTTCACAATGAATAGCAGGTATTTTCCCAGAAGGAGAATTCCTCCTGACATGTTTAAGAATGGAGGCACCAGGCTTGCAAGCCGAGCGAGGGAATTTAGCAAAATTAGATCGGTAGATGAGATGAGAATTTAAAGAGAACTTTAGATAGAGCTCTAGGGGCTAGTGGAACCAAGGGATATGGGGCGAAGGCAGGCACGGGTTACTGATTGTAGATGATCAGCCATGATCACAATGAATGGCGGTGCTGGCTCGATGGGCCGAATGGCCTCCTCCTGCACCTATTTTGTATGTTTCTATGTTTCTAAAAGTTTCAACTGATCAGTGGCACATCGGTAGAGTTGCTGCCTTACAGCGCTTGCAGCGCCAGAGACCCACGGTTCGATCCCAACTACGGGTCTTGTCTCTACGGAGCTTGTATGTTCTTCCGTGACCGCGTGGGTTTTCTCTGAGATCTTCGGTTTCTTCCCACACTCCAAAGACATACAGGTTTGCAGGATTATTGGCTTGGTATAAGTGTAAATTGACCCTAGTGGGT
The DNA here is from genome assembly GCF_053455715.1 of Rhinoraja longicauda. Taxonomy (NCBI): domain Eukaryota; kingdom Metazoa; phylum Chordata; class Chondrichthyes; order Rajiformes; family Arhynchobatidae; genus Rhinoraja; species Rhinoraja longicauda. The sequence goes on from NC_135958.1 coordinate 72,663,050, forward strand.
GTGTCATAATGTTAATGTGCGGGGATCGCTGGTCGGAGCGGGCTCGATGGGCCAAAGGGCCTGTTTCCACACTGGATCTCTAGACTAAAACTAACTAATCAGCTGGAAGATCTGTTCCACTGTCCGATCTTCATTAACAACACTTAAATGACACTTTAAAGGGAAACATAGAAACATAGACATAGAAAATAGGTGCAGGAGTAGGCCATCCGGCCCTTCGAGCCAGCACTGCCATTCAATATGATTATGGCTGATCATCCAAAATCAGTACCCCGTTCCTGCTTTCTCCCCATATCCCTTGAACCTGAGGGGCACCCTTTTCACACAAGAGGTGGTGGGTATATGGAATAAGCGGCCAGGGGAGGTAGTTGAGGTATTATATAATAGACATTTGGACAGGTACATGGATAGGAAAGGTTTAGAGGGATATGGACCAAACGCGGGCAAATGGGACCAGCCTAGATGGAGCATTTTGGTCAGCATAGACAAGTTGGGCCAAAGGGTCTGTTTCCATGCTATATTATTCTATGGGTAGCACAGTGGTGCAGCAGTAGAGCTGCTGCCTCGCAGCGCCAGAGACACGACTCTGGGCGCTGTGAGTATGGAGTTTTGCACATTCTCCCCGTGTCCCGCGTGGGTTTCCTCCGGGTGCTCCAGTTTCCTCCTACCTACAAAGACGTACAGGTTGGTAGGTTAATTGGCTTTGATAAAGGGGTAAATTGTCCCTAGTGTGTAAGATAGTGTTAGTGTACGAGGTGATCGCGGACTCGGTGGGCCGAAGGGCCTCCTTCTGCTGGGCACTACCGCTGGGCCACTGTGCCGCCCCAAAAACCATGCACTCCTGCACACACACACTCAGCCACCCTTCCTCACCCTCATGTGTATTCACACTCTGCGGCTCCAGTACACACTCGTATTCTTCTTCATCGTACGCACGTCAGTTTACAAGAATTATTCCGGGAATGAGTGGGTTAGCATAGGATGAGCGCGTGACAGCACTGCGCCTCTACCCGCTGGAGTTTACCCGTGGCGGCACGGTAGCGCAGCGGTAGAGTTGCTGCTTTACAGCGAATGCAGCGCCGGAGACTCAGGTTCGATCCTGACTACGGGTGCTGCACTGTAAGGAGTTTGTACGTTCTCCCCGTGACCTGCGTGGGTTTTCTCCGAGATCTTCGGTTTCCTCCCACACTCCAAAGACGTACAGGTATGTAGGTTAATTGGCTGGGTAAAGGTAAAAAATTGTCCCTAGTGGGTGTAGAATAGTGTTAATGTGTGGGGATCGCTGGGCGGCACGGACTTGGTGGGCCGAAAAGGCCTGTTTCCGGCTGTATATATATGATATGATATGATATGATGATAGTTTAGAAGGTCGAGGGGGGCACCTCATTGAAAGAATAATGAAAGGCATAGATAGAGTGGATGTGGAGAGGATGTTTCCACTGGTGGGAGAGTCTAGGATCAGAGGTCACAGCCTCCGAATTAAAGGGTGCTCTTTTAGAAAGGAGGTGAGGAGGAACTTCTTTAGTCAGAGGGTTGTAGTTAATCTGTGGAACTCATTGCCACAGAGGGCTGTGGTGACCAAGTCAGTGGATATTTTTAAGGCAGGGATAGACAAATCCTTGATTAGAATGGGAATCAAGGGTCATGGGGAGATGGCAGGAAAATGGCATTAGGGGGGCAGAGAACAGCCACGATTGAATGGCAGAGTAGACCCGATGGGCCGAATGGTCTAGTTTCTACTCCTGTAACTTGTGAACTTGTCATCACCAATGTACATTTACACTGATCTTGGTCAAAATATCATGTACTTTCCACCGTTAATGACTTCCAGGTGCAAGAAGGCAGCACTCAGTCTATTTGATTTGTTAAAGCCTTCAGTCAGTTCCACTGCTATAACTACAGTCCTATCCATTTGCAATTTTTTGCAATTGCATTCAGGAGCTTTCATCAAATTAGCCAGAGGGTTTTAAATCCACCCGATGAAATAATTGTTCAGGAGCCATGCAGATCAGAACATTTCCTTTGGCCATTATTGTCTTTCTAAAACCTCCCCCTCACCCAAATCCACCTATTACTTACCAGGGTAGACACAAAGTGCCGGAGTAACTCAGCGGGACAGGCAGCATCTCTGGAGAGGAGGAGTGGGTGGTGTTTTGGGTCGAGATCCTTCTTCAGACTTCCACAGATTTACAACTCTCTGACTGAAAAGGTTTTTCCTCATATCCGTTCTAAATGGCCTACCCCTTATTCTTAAACCATGGCCCCTGGTTCTGGACTCCCCCAACATTGGGAACATGTTTCCTGCCTCTAACGTGTCCAATCCCTTAATAATCTTATATGTTTCAATAAGATCCCCTCTCATCCTTCTAAATTCCAGTGTATACAAGCCCAGTCGCTCCAGTCTTTCAACATACGACAGTCCCGCCATTCCGGGAATTATCCTATTGAACCTACACTGCATGCCCTCAATAGCAAGAATGCCCTTCCTCAAATTTGGAGACCAAAACTGCACACAGTACTCCAGGTGCGGTCTCTGTACAACTGCAGAAGGACCTCTTTGCTCCTCTGCTCAACTCCTCTTGTCATCAAGGCCAACATTACTTACGTAGCAGGCTTTGTCCTGTCCTCCCTCTCTTCCAGCTTTCTTCTCCCTGTCAAATAAACCACAAAAAAACAGTGGTGGGATTAAATAAGTTTGACTTAAACTTGGACCATGGGTTTCTTGTCTCAATGCTCTATGCTCTACACTCTACGCTCTGTGACTGGGTTGGGAGGCTCGGTTAAATTGCAATGATTCTCTGCTGCTTCATTGCTAATTGAATGCCAAGGTATTATTGATGTTAACCTAATCCAGTGCAAAATTGCGCAGTGAGCCCTTTGGTTTCAATGCAAACTGGAGATATCCTCATGTGTCAACAAGAAACCCATGGTCCAAGTTTAAGTCATACTTATTTAATCCCACCACTTTGTTTTTTTTGTGGTTTATTTGACCTGGGTATTAAAGTCCAATTATTTAATTTGCCTGAGGTGGAAGAACAGGAATCTAACGATAACAAAAGGGAGGCTGTCTTGATCGTGGCGTTGTGCAATAGGGTTACTTGTTGGTGCAGCTCTTCTTGCAAAATTGGATCCTGGACTGAATGAGCAATGTTGAGGGTTAACATGTAATACTAATTTCAAATGAAATAAGATCGTAATGGTGACTATTTAAAGCAAGGGGTTACATACTGTCAGGGCATAGTTCAGTTGTCTATTCTGACAGTGTCATGTTTGGATTAGCAAGCAGCTCTATCGTCTGAGTTAGAATGTTAATAGACAATAGGCGCAGGAGTATGTCATTCGGCCCTTCGAGCCAGCACCATCATTCTCAATCAGTACCCCGTTCCTGCCTTCTCCCCATACCCCCTGACTCCGCTATCCTTAAGAGCTCTATCTAGCTCTCTCTTGAATGCATTCAGAGAATTGGCCTCCACTGCCTTCTGAGGGTTCTGAGAGTTAGAGGTTCCTCACCAGGAACTAAAACACAAGGATCTTTTGTGTACGGGGTGATGGCTGGTCGGCGTGGACTTGGCATGCCGAAGGCCCTGTATCTCTCAAGTGTGAGTCTAAAATCTAAGTCTGTAGGAAAATAACTGCAGATGCTGGTTCAAATTGGAGGCAGGCACAAAATGCTGGAGTAACTCAGCGGGGTCAGGCGGCATCTCAGGAGAGAAGGAATGGGTGACGTTTCAGGTCGAGACCCTTCTTCAGACTGATCAGTCTGAAGAAGGGTCTCGACCCGAAAAGACACCCATTCCTTCTCTCCTGAGATGCTGCCTGACCCCGCTGAGTTACTCCAGCATTTTGTGTCTACCTAAAGTCTAAATCTAGTCTTTGGTACAGGGAAAATGAACCAAAGTTGGGAGTTGTATCGGTTTATTATGGTCAAGTGCACCAATATGTAGTGGAAATCTTAGTCTCAAGTGCTATCCAGGTAAATCGTACCACATGCAAGTAGATTATGGGTGGCACTGTGGCGCATGTGGAACTGTAAGAGCGGTGATCAACAAATGAAAATGCTGTACAATTAAAATAGGAGTAAGTCACAAAGGGTGGGGGGGGGGGGGGGGGGAAGTATGAGGGGAAAGCAAAACACCTTCCAGCACCTAACAAGGGCAGCAGAGTGGTGCAAAGTTAGAGTTGCTGCCTTACAGTGTCAGAGATCCAGGTTCGATCCTGACTATGGAAGCTGTCTGTACGGAGTTTGCACATTCCCCTGCGACCACTTGGGATTTCTCCAGGTGCTCCGGTTTCCAGCCACACTCCAACGATGCACAGGTTTGTAGGTTAATTGGCTCTGGTAAAAAAAAATGTAAATTGTCCCTAGTGTGTAGGATAGTGTTAGTTTTCGGGGATCGCTGGTCAGCACGAACTTGGTGGGCCGAAGGGGCTGTTTCGGGGCTGAATCTGAACTAAACGATTCTAAACCAGATCAGGTATGGTTCAGATGTGGTCCTGAGGTCCAGGGAAATGACACGGTCAGATTGGATGACGTCTGCAAACATTTGGAAGATGACTACCTCTATGAAGGTCAAAATTTTCCAAATTTGAGGAAGGACATTCTTGCTATTGAGGGCATGCAGCGTAGGTTCACTAGGTTAATTTCCGGAATGGCGGGACTGTTGTATGTTGAAAGACTGGAGCGACTAGGCTTGTATACGCTGGAATTTAGAAGGATGAGAGGGGATCTTATTGAAACATATAAGATTATTAAGGGATTGGACACATTAGAGGCAGGAAACATGTTCCCAATGTTGGGGGAGTCCAGAACCAGGGGCCACAGTTTAAGAATAAGGTCATTTAGAACGGACATGAGGAAAAACTTTTCCAGTCAGAGAGTTGTAAATCTGTGGAATTCTCTGCCTCAGAAGGCAATGGAGGCCAATTCTCTGGATGTTTTCAAGAGAAAGCTAGATAGAGCTCTGAAAGATAGCGGAGTCAGGGGGTATGGGGAGAAGGCAGGAACGGGGTACTGATTGTGAATGATCAGCCATGATCACATTGAATGGCGGTGCTGGCTCGAAGGGCCGAATGGCCTACTCCTGCACCTATCGTCTATTGTCTATTGTCTGTTGAAGGACAACAATGGGACATGATTGATCATTGGAGACATGGGTGGTAATTGAGGAGAGAAAAGTGTCAGTTTCTGTTTAGTTTATTGTCACGTGTACCGAGGTGCAGAGAAAAGCTTTTGTTGCGTGCTGTCCAATGCATCTCTGGCATTTGAAATGCCCTCTCTGCCATTGGGAAAGTAATAACAACGTGGACAGTGTGGTTGAAAATGGTACAGGTGACCAGACAAAAATTGTAGAGAAGTCAAAGAGGATGAAGAGGAATAGGACAACATGACCACAGAGGCTGGGTGCCATGTTGGCCAATGCTTAGCTCCGTTTAACTGCGGCAGCATGAATAGTGAAATCATGAAAGGGATTAAAAAAATGTGCTGGGGGAAAGGTACAGATGAATGTCGGGTGGCCGAGCACTTCAACTCCCCCTCCCACTCCCAGTCTGACCTTTCTATCATGGGCCTCCTCCAGTGCCATAGTGAGGCCCACCGGAAATTGGAGGAACAGCACCTCATATTTCGCCTGGGCAGTTTGCAGCCCAGCGGTATGAACATCGACTTCTCCAACTTTAGATAGTTCCTCTGTCCCTCTCTTCCCCTCCCCCTTCCCAGATCTCCCACTGTCTTCCTGTCTCCACCTATATCCTTCCTTTGTCCCGCCCCCCTGACATCAGTGTGAAGAAGGGTCTCGACCCGAAACGTCGCCCATTCCTTCTCTCCTGAGATGCTGCCTGACCCGCTGAGTTACTCCAGCATTTTGTGAATAAATACCTTCGATTTGTACCAGCATCTGCAGTTATTTTCTTATACTAGATAAATGGAAGAGGTGATTGTATGGAAATGAGTGAGAGAACAAATTAATCATAGAAAAAGCGTTTCAAGAAAGGGAATTACAGGAGAATAATCCCTTAGCTGTTCCTGGGTGGTCATAATCATTGGTGAAATCAGATTAAAATATTTAAACCCCCCCCCCCCCTTCGGCCGGTCTCAACGAAGACCTATCGGCAAGAAGAACTCGAGCTTCTAACAAAATTGGGAAATGTTTAGCTGAGAGGCACGAATGATTGAGAAATGGAGTGAGCTTAAAATCGAGATTTCTGATTTGTGTAACAAAATCTACCTGCAATTTTCATTTCTGTTAAAACAGGAAATGCATTATTCTTGTGAAACAATATGCCTGAAAGCTAATGAATACACGTATTCACGATGTAAATTTGTGCGTGGCGGGATAAGGATATGAACGGGTCGTTGCCCAATGAACCTCCGAACAACAAATTGTGTTATGAAATCAGGATGTACTTTTCGAGATAATGCTGATAAGCCAGTATTCCCGTTTAATCAGACGCTGGGATCGGCTCAAATCTTTCTCAGGGATAACACAGGCCAGTAACACCACGTTAATGTGTCCTGACTTGCCCTGACTGGCTCACTGTACCTTACCTGAGGGGGGAACGGTCTCAATTCCAGAAGATGAGATAAGCTGAGCAGGCAAACTGGGATGGGGGGGGGGGGGGGGGGGGGGGGGTCACAGTAATAATGGTGATGATGTTATGATCCCGGTGTTCTGAGCACTAAACCTTCTCAACATGACATTGTGGGGTAGATGGGAGGGTGTGGGGAGGGTGGGGGGGTGTTGGTGATGGTGTGTTGGGTGGGGGTGGGGGGGGGGGGGGAGCTTCAGCATATACTCATCTGCTGCAGGTACCAGCAGTAAAGCTTTGTCTCAGATGATCAGGATATGCTTGACTTTCACTTGTGCATGTTAAATGTGGGACAATTTCCACAATGATTTTAATCCTTTGTGTAAACAATTTTGGTGCATGCCTTCCCTTCTGCACGTTGCCTGTAATTCCTGCACTTTGACATAGATTCCCTTGCCAGTAGATAACGACAGCATCTCATCGTATTGAGGGACCATTGGAAATTGCAATCCAAAATGATCGAGGGATGGATCGGGTAGATGCGCAGAGTCTCTTGCCCAGAGGAGGTGAATCGAGGACCAGAGGACATAGGTTTAAGGTGAAGGGGAAAAGATTTTACTGGAATTTAGAAGGACGAGAGGGGATCTTATCGAAACGTATAAGATTATTAAGGGGTTGGACACGTTAGAGGCAGGAAACATGTTCCCAATGTTGGGGGAGTCCAGAACAAGGGGCCACAGTTTAAGTATACGGGGTAGGCCATTTAGAACTGAGATGAGGAAAGACTTTTTCAGTCAGAGAATCTGTGGAATTCTCTGCCTCAGAAGGCAGTGGAGGCCAATTCTCTGAATGCATTCAAGAGAGAGCTAGATGGAGCTCTTAAGGATAGTGGAGTCAGGGGGTATGGGGAGAAGGCAGGAACGGGGTACTGATTGAGAATGATCAGCCATGAACACATTGAATGGCGGTGCTGGCTCGAATGGCCGAATGGCCTCCTCCTGCACCTATTGTCTATTGTCTATTTAATAGGAATCGGTGGGGTAACTTTTTCACACAAAGGGTGGTAGGTGTATGGAACGAGCTGCCAGAGGAGGTAGTTGAGGCAGGGACTATCCCAATGTTCAAGAAACCGTTAGACAGGTACATGGATAGAGCAGGTTTGGAGTGATATGGGCCAAACGCAGGCAGATGGGACTAGTGCAGCTGGGACATGTTGGCCAAAGGGCCTGTTTCCACGCTGTATCACTCTTTGACTCTATGACTCTAATTATCATATCAGTTGCTCTATTAACCAACAGGTTCATTGAGATTTGGTTTAGTTTTGCTTGGTGATGCAGCACAGAAACAGGCCCCAGGGCCCACCGAACCGGCGCCGACCAGCGATCATCACACACTAACACTATCCTACACATGAGGGATAATATACAATTCACAGAAGCCAATTAACCTATAAACCTATACATCTTTGGAGCGCGGGAGGAAACCGGAGCACCCGGCGAAAACCCACGTGGTCACAGGGAGAACGTACAAACTGCGCACAGACAGCACCTGTAGTCAGGATCGAACCCGGGCCTCTGGCGCTGCAAGGCAGCAACTCTACCACTGAGCCACTGTGCCGCCCAACAATTGTGATGTTTTTAATGGCGGTCAGTTATAATTGCTGTAATTTTTTGCTGTTTACAGTCAAGTGTCAAGTCAAGAATTACTTTAGTCAGAGGGTGGTGAATCCATGGAATTCATTGCAACAGACGGCTGTGGAGGCCAAGTCATTGGGTATTTTTAAGGCGGAGATTGACAGATTCTTGATTAGTGTCAAGTGTTATGGAGAGAAAGCAGGAGAATGGCGTTGAAAGGGAAAGGTTGATCAGACATGATCGAATGGCGGAGTAGATTTGATCCGAATGGCTTAATTCTAATCACCTATGAGCTTACAAACTCATGAACTTATGACTGTTGCAACACCAGGTCTCCCTCTTGACTCGGGTCTGGAAAGCCCCGTTAAGCCGTGTCCTTTTCACATACGATTAGTGGTAAGACTCATCACGGTCTCAGTCACTAACACATGCTTTTTCTTCATGCACAGACAATGGAATTGATGTAGTTTGGTTTAGTTTAGAGATACAGTGCGGAAACAAGCCTTTCGGCCCACCGAATCCGTGCCGACCTGCCATCCTGTTGTTGTTCGTCCTTCGGGTTCGAAGATGACCATGACTTCACTTTCAGTTGGAGGATTGACGACTGTGGGTCCGGAAGTGACTGGTGAGGCCAATCCGGGCCCGGAAGGCACGCCCACACGTAGGACACAAGTGGATAGGTGCTGCAGTGGAAGTGGAGGTAGCCCGGGCCTTGCGCGCGGTGCGTTTCCTCTGGGCCTCTGCAGTGCGTCTGTTCTCTGCTGCACGGGCTCCTGTGGTGAGCTTGCTACGCCAGGTTGGACGGTCCAGAGCAAGAGACTCTCAAGTGCTGAGGTTGATGTCCAAGTCTTTGAGGGACACTTTGAGGCAGTCCTTAAACCGTTTCTTCTGTCCTCCTACTGAGCGCTTGCCCTGACACAGTTCTCCATACAGAAGCTGTTTTGGCAGTTGATTCTCGGGCATTCTGACGACATAGCTTGTCCATCTGGCTTGGGCTTTCCCATCTGGCAGGACCTACGATCCTACTTCTGCTCCTATGACTTATGAAGGGCCACCTGATAGATAGTGAGTGAAAGAACAGACCTTCACTACTGGACTCTAATGACAGCCTAGGGAGCAGCAAAGGTGTTCAATTGACCGTTACTGATGAAAATTGGAAAATATTTGCACTTGAGCCAGCTCTCAATAAACAAAATCATTGCTAAGGTGACAAACGTGATGATCAATGCAGCACAAATATGCCTGAAGGCCAGGTACTGTGAGAAATGTAAACATCACACAGTATGGTGAGAGTGCACATTCAAACTTGGTATTTATTAACAGTGTTGCAACAGAGGGACAGGAGCTTCATACTTCCTTGTGCTAAACCTGAGTGACCGCTCAGTCCACTTAGGCCCCCACACGATCTCCCACTTTAACTCCCCCTCCCATTCCCGCACTGACCTTTCTGTCCTGGGCCCCCTCCACTGTCGGTGAGGCCCAACGCAAATTGGAGGAACAGCACCTCATATCTCGCTTGGGCAGCGGCATGAATATTGATTTATCGAACTTCAAGTGACTCTTGCTTTCCCTCTCTCTCCGTCCCACCCCCACCCTTGTTCGACTGGTTCCATTGTTCTCCTGATTAAGTTCAGTCTGAAGAAGGGTTTCGACCCGAAACGTCGCCCATTCCTTCTCTCCTGAGATGCTGCCTGACCTGCTGAGTTACTCCAGCATTTTGTGAATAAATATTACTGATTGTAGGCCTCGTTGTCACCTTCCCCTCCGCTAACAATGTACCATTCTACATTTATTTTTGAACATTGTCCCCTTTGATCTGTGTTTTCACACCTTACCCTTCCATGTCTCTTTGTCTCCCTCTCCCGTGATTCTCAGTCCGAAGAAGGGTCTCAACTCGAAACATCATCCCGTTCCTTCTCTCCAGAGATGCAGCCTGTCCTGCTGAGTTAGTCCAACATTTTGCATCTATCTTCAGTGTACACCAGCATCTGCAGTTCCTTCCTACACAATAGGCATATTAACAGAGGCATTGCCTGTAAAACATAACAGGACGCCATCATTCATTTACAGCTATTATCCCCTGCCTCAATAAATGAATGGCAAGCATCAATGGCGGCACGGTAGTGCAGCGGTAGAGTTGCTGCTTTACAGCGAATGCAGCGCCGGAGACTCAGGTTCAATCCTGACTACGGGTGCTGCACTGTAAGGAGTTTGTACGTTCTCCCCGTGACCTGCGTGGGTTTTCTCCGAGATCTTCGGTTTCCCCCCACACTCCAAAGACGTACAGGTATGTAGGTTAATTGGCTGGGTAAATGTAAAAATTGTCCCTAGTGGGTGTAGGATAGTGTTAATATACGGGGATCGCTGGGCGGCACGGACTTGGAGGGCCGAAAGGGCCTGTTTCCGGCTGTATGTATATGATGATATGATATGATAATGCATGGAATAATGATTAAGTTAAATTTCTCTGAAGAAAACCAGTTTGGAGTTATGTACAACTGCTTTTGGCATGCAATCTCTTTGTACGGGTTCATTAACAATGGATATCATCTTGCCAATGGTGAGTTGATGGTTCTGTGGAGAATCACTGCTTAGAGACAACTAAGAGGGGCAGCACAGTGGCACAGGGGCAGCACAGTGGCACAGGGGCAGCACAGTGGCACAGCGGTAGAAATGCTGCCTTACAGCACCAGAGACAGTGGTTCAACCTGACTACAGGTGCTGTCCATACAGAGTTTGTACGTTCTCCCTGTGACCGTGTGGGTTTTCTCCAGGTGCTCCGGTTGTGAATCTGTGGAATTCTCTGCCTCAGAAGAGATCTCTGGATGCATTCAAGGGGGAGTTAGATGGAGCTCTTCAACATAGCAGAGTCAAGGGACATGGGGAGAAGGCAGGAACGGGGTACTGATTGTGGATGATCAACCATGATCACAGTGAATGGCCGGTGCTGTCTCGAAGGGCTGAATGGCCTACTCCTGCTCCTATTGTCTATTGTCTATTGTCCTCCAACAATCCAAAGATGTGCAGGTTTTTCTGAGGGGTAACATTTTCACTCAGAGGGTGTTGGGTATATGCAATGAGCTGCCAGAGGAGGTAGTTGAGGCACTTGCAATACCCATCACCACAGTAAAGAAGGCACAGCAGAGACTCCACTTCCTGAGGATCCTCAGGAAAACCAACCTGCAGGAGAAGCTCATGTTGTCCTTCTATCGCTGCTCCATCGAGAGTGTGCTGGCATACTGTATAACCACATGGTATGCCAGCTGCTCAGAAAAGGACAGGAAGGCCCTTCAGAGGGTCATCACGACGGCCCAGAAGATCATCGGCTGCTCACTGCCCTCCCTGGAGCACCTGTTCAGCCTACGCTGCCTCAGTAGAGCAGGCAAAATAATAAAAGATCCATCCCACCCCGGCCACCGTCTGTTTGTTCATCTGCCCTCTGGTCGACGTTTCAGGTCGATCAAATCCCGAACAAACAGACTTAAGAACAGTTTTTACCCCAGGGCCATACGAGAACTGAACACTACCTTTGCACTAGGCAACACCGTTAAAAAATCTTGTACTTAATATAATTGTATTTAATTGCATTTATGTATTTATTTGTTTTTGCATTTATTGCATATATGTTTGTACGCACCGTCAGGATTGGCTATTTTTTAATTTCGTTGTACTCGTTGCAATGACAATAAATGAATATTATTATTATTATTATTAATACCATTTAAAAGACACTTGGACAGTTCCATGGATCGGAAAGGTTTCGAGGGATATAGGCTGAATGCAGGCAATGGGACTAGCCTAGTTGTGACACTTTATTCGGAATGGACAAGTGGGCTAATGGGCCTGTTTCCATGCTTTATGGCTCTATGACTCCATGACCAATACTGGGAACCATAATAGTGTAAAACCTAAGTCCATATCGCAACCAACAACACAATCCATTGATGATCTTTGTTGCTGAGGTAGTGGTTAGTGTTGTGCGCTGTCCAACATGTTTATAGACAATAGACAATAGGTGCAGGAGGAGGCCATTCGGCCCTTCGAGCCAGCACCGCCATTCAATGTGATCATGGCTGATCATTCTCATTCAGTACCCCGTTCCTGCCTTCTCCCCATACCCCCTGACTCCGCTATCCTTAAGAGCTCTATCTAGCTCTCTCTTGAATGCATTCAGAGAATTGGCCTCCACTGCCTTCTGAGGCAGAGAATTCCACAGATTCACAACTCTCTGACTGAAAAAGTTTTTCCTCATCTCAGTTCTAAATGGCCTACCCCTTATTCTTAAACTGTGGCCCCTTGTTCTGGACTCCCCCAATATTGGGAGCATGTTTCCTGCTTCTAACGTGTCCAACCCCTTAATAATCTTATACGTTTCGATAAGATCTCCTCTCATCCTTCTAAATTCCAGTGTATACAAGCCTAGTCGCTCCAGTCTTTCAACATATGAAAGTCCCGCCATTCCGGGAATTAACCTAGTAAACCTACGCTGCACGCCCTCAATAGCAAGAATATCCTTCCTCAAATTTGGAGACCAAAACTGCACACAGTATTCCAGGTGCGGTCTCACTAGGGCCCTGTACAACTGCAGAAGGACCTCTTTGCTCCTATACTCAACTCCTCTTGTTATGAAGGCCAACATTCCATTGGCTTTCTTCAGTGCCTGCTGTACCTGCATGCTTCCTTTCAGTGACTGATGCACTAGGACACCCAGATCTCGTTGTACGTCCCCTGTTCCTAACTTGACACCATTCAGATAATACTCTGCCTTCCTATTCTTACCACCAAAGTGGATAACCTCACACTTATCCACATTAAACTGCATCTGCCGTGCATCCGCCCACTCACACAACCTGTCCAACCTGTGCAACCTCATAGCATCTTCCTCACAGTTCACACTACCACCCAGCTTTGTATCATCTGCAAATTTGCTAATGCTACTTTTAATCCCTTCATCCAAGTCATTAATGTATATTGTAAATAGCTGCGGTCCCAGCACCGAGCCTTGCGGTACCCCACTAGTCACTGCCTGCCATTCTGAAAGAGACCCATTTATCCCCACTCTTTGCTTTCTGTCTGTCAACCAATATTCTATCCATGTCAGTACCCTACCTCCAATACCATGTGCTCTAATTTTGCCCAGGCCCAGGCTTTCTGAAAGTCAAGGTACACCACATCCACCGGCTCTCCCCTGTCAATTTTCCTGGTTATGTCCTCAAAAAATTCCAGAATTTGCTGTGAAGAAGCTGTTCTTGATCTTGCTGGTCATGGTTTCAAGGCTCCTGTACCTTCTTCCCGACGGTGGTGGTGAAATGAGAGCATGGACATGTTGTTGTGGGCCTTTGATGATATTGGCTGCCTTTCGGAGGTTGCACCTCTTGTAAATCCCTCCGATGATGGGGTGGTCAGTACCTGTAATGGATCAGGCAGTGTCTACCATTCTCTGTAGCCTCCTTGGTCCCTGGGCGTTTGAGTGGCCAAGCCAACCCATGATGTCCGCTACTGTATACACCTGTAGAAGTTCAATAGAGCATTCATTGACAAATCAAATCCCCTCAATCTTCTCGGGAAGTAGAGGCGTTGAAGATCTTTCTTTGTGATTGCATCAATGTGGTGGGCCCAGGACAGATCTTCAGAGATATGTATAAAAAGGAGCTGCAGATACTGGTTTAAACCGAAGATAGACACAAAAAACTGATAACTCAGCGGGGCAGGCAGCATCTCTGGAGAGAATGAATGGGTCAAGAAGGGTCCCGTCTCGAAACGTCACCCATCCCTTCTCTCCAGAGATGCTGCCTGCCCCGCTGAGTTACTCCAGTCTTTTTTTGTGTCTATCTTCAGAGATGTGCACGTCCAGGAACTTGAAGCCATTGACTCTCTCCACCGCCGTCCTATTGATGAAGACAGTTTCATTGGTTCCCCTGCTTTCCCTTGCCGAAATGAGCAATCATCTCCTTGGTCTCGTTAACGTTGAGCGAGAGATTATTGTCGCGCCCTTAATAGCCAAGGTCACTTTTCATTATGAACTGAACTGCTGCATTCTAACATGTGCGACAGTACTGCACATCACCTTTGGTTGGGAAAGGCACTATCCAAATGCAGTAAATCTATTTAAAACCAACTTATTAGAGATGACAGTTTGCACCATGACTTCATTCTTTACATGCGATCCCAGGTCAATACATAGCTTCATAGTCACTGCGTATGCCTTGGGTGTAGGGTGTAACTGTGTAACCTAAGAGGTAGACCTCAGGATTTCACACCTTTTCTCAGTTTAAGTTTAACATCTAATTGATCCAAGTAATTCTATGCAACAAGAGGTGTTTACACCCTGAAGTTGATCCCCCTGAATACTTTTTACCCGAATAATAATTCCCAAATTCCCAGTTTACCCAAAAAACGTAGCAGTTGGCACGAACAAAGAAGATGGCACCAATGTGTTGAGCACTGCCCAGTCCATCACGGGCTGTGACCTCCTCTAAAGAAACACAACTGCACACAAACGCCAGGTATAACTTCTCTCTAACTATTGAAGTCTGAAGAAGGGTGCCCGACCCAGAACGTCACCTATCCATTTTCTCCCGATGTGCTGCCTGCCTGGGAAGGGATGTGCTGGCTCTGGAGAGGGTCCAGAGGAGGTTTTCGAGAATGATTCCAGGAACGAGTGGGTTATCACATGATGAGCGTTTGACTGCACTGGGCCTCGACACGCTGAAGTTTAGAAGGTTGCGGGGGACCTCATTGAAACTTGCAGAATAATGAAAGGATAATGAATAATGAAAGGCATTGACATGGTGGATGTGGAGAGGATGTTTCCACTGGTGGGAGAGTCTAGGACCAGAGTTCACAGCCTCAGAATTAAAGGAGGTGAGGAGGAACTACTTTAGTCAGAGGGTAGTTAATCTGTTGATCTCATTGCCACAGAGGGCTGTGGAGGCTGTCAGTGGATATTTTCAAGGCAGAGATAGACAAATTCTTGATTGGAATAGGTGTCAAGGGTTATGGGGAAAGGGCCGAAAAATGGGATTATGAGGCAGCGATCAGCCAAGATTGAATGGTGGAGTAGACTCGATGGGCCGAATGGCCTATTTTTACTCCTATAACTTGTGAACTTGTGAACCTATGGCC
Organism: Rhinoraja longicauda; assembly: GCF_053455715.1. NCBI lineage: Eukaryota > Metazoa > Chordata > Chondrichthyes > Rajiformes > Arhynchobatidae > Rhinoraja > Rhinoraja longicauda. The sequence continues at coordinate 72,678,334 of NC_135958.1, forward strand.
CACTGTGTTGCTCCAGCATTTTGTGTCTACCATTGGTATAAATCAGCATCTGCAGTTCATTTTCATCTCTATAACTATAGCAAGGCGCCCTTGTTCCAGTGCTCCAAACTTCTTCCAAGCACCTTTCAGCTTTTCAAATACTTGCTGTACTTGTTTGTTTGGTCTCAGAGACTAGCATTCAAGAGCACCTTGGTCCCATTGCGAGAATGAAAGGAAGTCACTGAAAGGAAGCATGCAGGCACAGCAGGCAGTGAAGAAAGGCAATGGAATGTTGGCCTTCATAACAAGAGGAGTTGAGTATAGGAGCAAAGAGGTCCTTCTACAGTTGTACCGGGCCCTGGTGTGACCGCACCTGGAGTACTGTGTGCAGTTTTGGTCTCCAAATTTGAGGAAGGATATTCTTGCTATTGAGGGCGTGCAGCGTAGGTTCACTAGGTTAATTCCCGGAATGGCGGGACTGTCGTATGTTGAAAGGCTGGAGCAATTAGGCTTGTATACACTGGAATTTAGAAGGATGAGGGGGGATCTTATTGAAACATATAAGATAATTAGGGGATTGGACACATTAGAGGCAGGAAACATGTTCCCAATGTTGGGGAGTCCAGAACAAGGGGCCACAGTTTAAGAATAAGGGGTAGGCCATTTAGAACGGAGATGAGGAAGAACTTTTTCAGTCAGAGAGTGGTGAAGGTGTGGAATTCTCTGCCTCAGAAGGCAGTGGAGGCCAGTTCGTTGGATGCTTTCAAGAGAGAGCTGGATAGAGCTCTAAAGGATAGCGGAGTGAGGGGTATGGGGAGAAGGCAGGAACGGGGTACTGATTGAGAGTGATCAGCCATGATCGCATTGAATGGCGGTGCTGGCTCGAAGGGCTGAATGGCCTACTCCTGCACCTATTGTCTATTGTCTATTGTCTATTGTATATTTGCCTTTCTCTTTAACTTACGCAAGTAGACAAGAATATTTTTCCAAATTGCCCGGCTTCTTCCATGTAGTATCCCACTCGATGAACTCGTCCAAGTCACTTTGAGCCCTCTATGCGTCCTCTCTACACATTGCCATCAATGGTTCAATGGTACTTGTGCAGGAAGGAACTGCAGATGCTGGCTTAAACCGGAGATGGGCACAAAAAGCTGGAGTAACTCAGCAGGTCAGGTAGCATCGCCGGAGAGAAGAGACAGGTGACATTTCGGGAAGGGTCTCGATCCAAACCGTCACCTATTCCTTTTCTCCAAAGATGCTGCCTGACCCGCTGAGTTACTCCAGCGTTTTGTGTCTATCTTCAGTGCAATGGTATTTGATGGTCACGTGCATCCAGGTGCAGTGACATTCTTTTTATGCATACAATTGAATAAAAATTTTGCCTTACATAAGCACAATCATACAAGAGTGGAAGAAACGTAGAGTACACCGAGGCAATACACAAGGGTCGCCATCTTGTACCCTTCAAGTTCAAAATTCTTGAATGTGTGGAGTCTTTTCATGGCCTTAAGGCCTGTTGTCATGGCACTCACCCAGTTTAGTGTTCAAAGCCTGAAGAAGTCATTTAGTTGAGTTTATTGTCACGTGTACCGAGGTGAATGGTCGTAGTCAGCTTTTTGTTTCTTTGTCATCGTCAGTAACGTGGTGACACTTGTGTACTGCCTACGTGAGGACTGCTGTGTGATTTTACAGGGTTGCATGCAAGACAAAGTATTTCCCTGTACCTAGGTACACGTGACAATAAAATACCATGTGGGGAGGGCCATAAGTTTAGTCTAGTTCAGTTTAGAGATACAGCGCTGAAAAAGGCCCTCAGCCCACACCGACCAGCGGTCCCTGCACATTCACACTATCCTACGCACACTATGGACAGTTTTTACATTTATATACCAAGCCAATAAACCTGTACGTCTTTGGAGTGTGGGAGGAAACCGAAGATCTTAGAGAAAACGCACGCATGTCACGGGGAGAATGTACAAACTCTGTACAGACAAGCACCCATAGTCAGGGTCGAACCCGGGTCTCCGGCGCTGTAAGGCAGCAACTCTACCGCTGTGCCACCGTGCCATTAAGGTGAGGGTAATGTTGCATCCCACCATTATCAATGTAAATATTGTCAAATAGGTTTTTGGATCAAATCCGAAGAGCAATCAATTTACAATTGGCAGGCTGTGGTTGGGGCATGCAGAAGTTTAAAATTCTTAGCAAGTCTTCCTGTCAGCACATTTTTTTCGGATGACACTTGCAGTAAACTGTAATTATTAATAAATACTTGATGAGGATATGCTTCAGCCTGTCAGTTCGACTGGTTTGCTCTCGCCTGAGGGTTAGTTCCCTACTAATTCTAACCCACCTCGTCCAATCACCGCCTGTTCCAGACTGCCTCATTTCCGAGCTAAAAGCTAAAAATTAGATTCTGACATCTTAAGGTATGAGAGGAATTTCAGCAACAACAACGATTCCATTCTGAGCAGTCTTGCTTTGGTTTAGTCTAGAGGTACAGCGCAGAAACAGGCCCTTCGGCCCACCTAGACCGAGCCGACCAGTGATCCTCAACACAAATTGCAATCTCCAATTTTTACCCACTAACCAGCACATCTTTGGGAATGTGGGAGGAAACCGGAGCACCCGGTGTAAACCCACGTGGTCACAGAGGGGAACGTACAACTCCATACAGACAGCACCCGTGTTCAGGATCGAACCCGGGTCTCTGGCGCTGTAAGGCAGCAACTCTACCGCTGCGCCACCGCCACCTATGAATTAACTATACCCTCACAGAATTACTTTAACAACACAACTCTTTCTTCTGCTTTTGAAATTTCATTAAAGGCAATTTTGTCTTCAGCTATATTCCCTTAACAGCTGCAGAACAGCGAAAATAATACTGGAGGAATGAGACACTTTCACATAGAAGGTGGTGGGTGCATGGAACGAGCTGCCGGAGGAGGTAGTTGAGGCAGTGGCTATCGCAACGTTTAAGAAACATGTAGACGGGTACATGGATAGGGCAGGCTTAGAGGGATATGGGGTAAACTCAGGCAGTTGGGACTAGTGTAGATGGGACATGTTGGCCGGTGTGGGCAAGTTGGGCCAAAGGGCCTGTTTCCACATTGTATCACTCTATGACTGATTGAGAATGATCAGCCATGATCACATTGAATGGCGGTGCTGGCTCGAGGGGCCGAATGACCTACTCCTGCACCTATTGTCTATTGTCTATTGTCTATTGACTTTGTGTTTCCAATAGACAGCAAATTCCCTCAAATAGCAACGTACTTTGAGCTGATAATCTGTATTTAGAGCTGTGGATTGAGGGATTGAGGGTTCCACTCTTCTGAATTGGTTTGAAATCTTTTACACACACTAGTGGAGAAAGTGCAGGGGCTCAGGTTAAGTTTGTTCCTGGTAAATGGCCCCTCTGGCAGTGCAGCATTCCCAGAGCACTGGGCCACAGTGCGGGCGTTAACGTTTGTGTTCCGACGTTGGAAGTGATCCTTGAGCCCACAAAAAAATCCAGTCAGAAGCAGTCGTGCTCATGGTTCTACCATGGCTGGGAGCTGAGGGGAAATGCACGCAATTGAGGTGTTGAGGTATTCTGGAGCGTTAAAATGTGCCTCAAAATGGCAACGTTTGGAATTTAATATGGAATTTGGATTGAAGAATGTGTTTTAAGAACAGAAAAATACTGGGTGTGCAGTGAGACTTGGAATTTTGATGTAAACAAGTGGCGATATGTCTTTTTGCCTCAATCTTTAACCAAGAGGAGGCAGATTCTTACTTAGTTTGAAAGAAAAAGAAGGGTGTTTCAGAGGTTCATTGTAACATGGTCACATTTGTATCACTGCTGTTGCCAAACAGCTACATTACACCCAGGTACTGTAAGTGAATATCTGCGATGCATTGAGGTGTGGTCAAAAAGCCTTTGGAAAATAATGAAGGAAATTGTTACCTTTGTGGTCGACTCGGGGAGTATTGGGCAGAGATTGACTTAGGCAATCATTGTGCCATGCACCAACCCCTTAACGGTAGAGGGTGAACGAGTCTGAAGAAGGGTCTCGACCCGAAATGTCACCTATTCCTTTTACTCCAGCGCTTTGTGTCTATCTTCGAACAAAGTTATACCTCATGTTCCCTGACTTTAGTGGGTATAGTTTCAAAGTAAGGAGTCATCCATTTATGATGGCGATGAAGAAGAGGTATTTTTTCTTGCTTAGAGGCTTTTGAATCTTTGAGAAATCTCTACTTCTCAATTTCATGGCGGATGAGTCATTGAACATACTAAGTCCCAGTTATCCATGAACGTAGTATCCATGTACTCATGAGTTCACCCATGCATTGCTAGAGCTGTTGGATACAATAGCCCGTTCCTCCAGAACCCTCCTCTGCAGTCTCTGGTGAATATGATACAGAGGAACTGCAGATGCTGGTTTATACCAAAGACAGAGACAAAATACTGGAGTTACTCAGCGGGTCAGGTAGCATTTCTGGAGAAAATGGATGGGTGACGTTTCGGGTCGGGACCACACAGGATGGGTTGTGCTTGTTCTTGATGTCTTGGACCAGCAGGTGGTACGTGAAACATCCGGGTCAGGTCCAGGCACACTGAAGAGGTCATAGGCATGGATAGGTTTACAGCTGGATCCAGGGAGGCCATGTTGAGGGTTGAGAACAACGATGGGCGACGGACATGAGAAGGTTTGCAACCGAAACCTGGGCCCAGGGTGTGGACCAGGTTTGCAGCTGGGATTGGGTTCAGGGTTGAGGAAGGGGTCTAGAACAATGTGGTCAAGAACATGGGTAGCTTGTAGGTAGAACTAGGTTGGGTGTGGTTGCATGTTTCAGCATGCTTCATGGTATCTGTCTTTTTTTATTGTTAACAATGGGAGGTTTGTGTATTAAAGGTTGAGATAGCTACATTTTTTACATTATAAAATGGGCGGCATAGTGGTGCAGGGGTAGAGTTACTGCCTTACGGCGCCAGAGGCCCGGGTTCGATCCTGCCTACGGGTGCTGTCCGCATGGAGTTTGTACATTCTCCCTGTGACTGCTTGGGTTTTTGCCAGGTTCTCCGGTTTCCTCCAACATTCCAAAGACGTACGGCTTGGTCGGTTAATTGGCTTCTGTAAAGTTGTAAAGTTGTCCCCGTGGTGTAGGATAGTGCTCGTGTATGGGGATCGCTGGCCGGCCCGGGCTTGGGCTGCGCCATATCTCTAAACTAAACTAAAATAATATAATCAAGGCTTAAGGGGAACAGATGAGACATAAGGATGAGTCCAAATTCACATCAGCGTGCTGGAAAAGCAGGTTTAAAAGGCCACATTGTCTGGTTCTTCTCCTCTCTCTGTGCCTTGGATTAGAGTGCAATAATCTGTTTGGCACAGAGCACACTTCCACCATGGAAACAATGCAAACTTGGTAAACTGATGATGTCTATTCATCACCCCTAGGCAGTGGTGCTTTGCCATCAGATTTGTTCCTTGAAAGTGGCGTCACAGGTAGGTGGGGTGGTCAAAAAGGCTTTCAGCACTTTGGCCTTCATCAGTCGGTGTATTGAGTATATAAGTCGGGACTCATGTTGCAGTTATACAAGACGTTGGTGAGGCCGCATGTAGAGTATTGTGTTCAGATGTTATAGGAAAGATGGTGTCAAGCTGGAAAGGATGCAGAAAAGATTTACAAGGATGTTGCCAGGACTCGAGGAGCATCTTGTATTCAGCATTGATGCCAATAATATGTCCTCCTGACCTATTTGACACTTAAAGCAGAGTTTTCTGTAAATTTGCTTTGTACTGTAAGGGGGGGGGGGGGGGGGTACTAGAAGGGAAAGGTTGAGTAGGCTGGGACTCTATTCCTTGGAGAGCAGGAGGATGAGGGGTGATCTTATAGTAATGTACAAAACCGTGAGAGCAACAGGTTGGGGAGATGCACAGAGTCCCTTGCCCATAGTAGGGGAAGAGATTCTGTGGTCGAGAGCCAGAGGACGTAAGTTCAATATGAGGGGGGAAAGATTTAATAGGAACCTGAAGGGCAACTTTTTTACACAAAGGGATGGTGGGTATATGGCACGATCTGCCAGAGGAGGTAGTTGAAGCAAGTACTATCTCAATGTTTAAGAAACATTTAGACAGGTGCACGGACAGGATAGGTTTAGAGGGATGTGGGCCAAACGTGGGCAGGTTGGAGTAGTGTCGATGGGATATGTTGGTCGGCATGGGTAAGATGGGCCGATGGGCCTGTTTCCACACTGGATGAATCTACGATTCTACTCAGTCTGAAGAAGGTGTCTCGAGCCGAAACGTCACCCATTTTCTCTCTCCTAGATGCTGCCTGACCTGCTGAGTTACTCCAGCATTTTGTGATACCTACGATTCTATGAAATTTCTCATTCATAACCTCTCCACTCTCTTTCGAGACGAGACTGTCTTAGCCTTGGTGGGGCTGCATTTCAATTCTGGCAAGCCGTCACTGAGACACAGGAAAAATGTCAGTGTGAAAACATTTCAAGCAGCCACAGTAAAATGTTTTTGGTGGCTTGTGGCTGGGAAGCTGCCTAATGAGGATCGGACGATTAAACTGGAACTGGGATTGGTCTTCTCAGAATCATTTCTACCCAGATGTTACCAGAGCATAGATGGGTTTTGTTTTGGCAGTTCAAGTTAGTTGAGGGGTGTTTGGAAATCTCAAAGGATGCTAAGGATAAAATCATACAAAGGAATTCCAAAACATCTCAAAGAACAGGGTGACTCTGTCCAAGGAAGGAGTTAGAATGGAGTTGGACACAAGATGCGTTGGTCGGGGAGATTTGCCTTTTGGTATATACAACCTACAACAAGTTACCACAGTGGGGAAACACTCCCCTCCCTCATTGTGAAGCTTCATAGAGTCGTATAGTCGTAGGGAATGGAAACAGGCCCTTCGGCCCAGCAAGCCTGTGCCAACCAAGGTGCCCCATCTACACTCGTCCCACCTGCCTGCATTTGGCCCATATCCTCGAAACCTTCCCTATACATGTACCTGTCTTTTAAATGTTGTTGTTATGGTTTCTACCTCAACTACCTCCTCCACACACAGCTCATCTCACATGCCCAACAGCCACATATTCAACAACGAATCCCAAAGATATTTCTTTGCTGGTATTTCTTGTTAAGTTGGTGGATCACTTTAAATTCGAGTTGTGAGCCACCAGCAGCACTCATGTTAGCTGCCAGCCTAGAAGTTTATAATAGTAAAGGAAATGGCTTCCCCTCACTAAATTGTTTGCAGTTAGATCATTGCACAGCCCGCTGGCCTTTGTTGCGGCTTATTGTTCTCAACGAAGATTGTTTCCAGGAATGAAAAATTGTAATTGATAAATAATAACTTAGTCAAAGGCTTAGTGAAACTGAGCCTACGTAGTACTGTACATTGTTTCTCTAAATTGCTATTTGTTCATGGGCTACAAAATTAGCTGAAAGGGACTCACCTAATTCGAGGAACCATTTTCATCCTGTTGTTAATGGTCTGTGGCCCTGCTGACGTTAAGGATGTGGCTTTAGGAGCAGTCAATTGGATCTTTTGTGCTGTTTTCCACGAGGAATATGAAAGTCGGGCCAATGTACCGAGTGCCTGTCTGTCTGCATTCATTCAATAAGAACAAAAAAACACCCTGAAGGTTTTGCACTTCTACTAATTACTGTGCAGTGTGCACGACTGCCAAGGCCCGATTCAGGCATTAATTGTTAAAAGGCATCAGAGGTGTAATGCAAATAGGAGAACAAACATTTGTCTCATGAGCGACCGTGAACAATGGGACATGCCATCACAGAACTAACCTAAACTAAAAAAAAAAGTAGATTTTGTAAATTCCATGGTTTGTTGGTACTTAATAAACCGAAGAACAATCAATGTGCTTCGTTTATTCAGCAAATAAAATACAAAATGCTGGAGGAACTCAATGGGTCAGGCAGCCTCTGTGGACGGAATGGACAGACGACATTTCGAGTCCGGTCCCTTCTTCAGACTGATTTTAAACCCCAGCTTCGGGGTGTGGGAGGAAACCGGAGCACCCGGAGAGAACCCACGCAGTTACAGGAAGAATGTACAAACTCAATACAGACAGCACCCACAGTCAGGATTGAACCCGGGTCTCTGGCTCTGGTACCGATGCGCCACCAAGCCGCCCCGTTACAATGGTACCCATAGGCAATGGACTGAAGTCACATGCAGGTCTGAATGGATACAGGTGGCAGGTTTCCAGTTTACATTGGCTGCAGGTTAAGATGCTCCTCACCGCCAAAGCCTTTGGAAAAGTTACATAAGATAAGATTCACCTCTACCCCATGTGGACATTGGACTCTGTCTATGGAACTCTCTCTGCGTGGTCTGCGTGTTCCTGCTATCCAGGTGATCTGGAGCAAAATGAACCCAATCCAGGTCACTTCTAACGCAGGGACGGGTCCATCCTATAGCCAACTTCTCGAAGCACTTCACTACAGTGGATGTAAGTGCTGCAGTTGATGGTCTTTGAGACAGGTCACCAAACCCCTCTTGACCACTGGTAAAATACATGGCATTTTCATGACGTTCAGCAGGTAGATTCCAGTATTGACATCTCTCACAGGTGGAGAACCACAATCTCTTCAAGACATAGAAACAGAAACATAGAAAATAGGTGCAGGAGCAGGCCATTCGGCCCCTCAAGCCGGCACCGCCATTCAATATGATCATAGAATAGAATAGAATAGTTCCTTTATTGTCATTGTAACATGAGCCATGTACAACGAAATTGTAAAATGTCAGCCAGTCAGTGCACCATTCAAACATTTCTAAAAGCTAACGATACATACAAGGTAAAATATTTAAAAAAAGATAAACAACTAAAATAAATATCATGAAAATAGCACGCATAAACACCCAACCCTACATCCTTCTGTCGATTTCACAGTCTCTTATTATGTATCGCCCCTGCGTTCCTTGGCGGCTACATTTAGTGCCTTTATAGCAGTGGGGTAAAAACTATTTTTAAGTCTGTTTGTCCTTGTCCTTGTAGATCTGTACCGTCTGCCTGACGGTAACAGTTCAAACAGGGAGTGTCCGGGGTGGGAAATGTCCTTTATAATACTCTGGGATTTTTTGATGCAGCGGGAACTGTGTAAGTCCTCCAAGGTAAGTAGAGGGCAGCCGACAATCCTCTGGGCGTTGTCAATGGCCCTCTGGAGCGCTTTCCTCTGAGCCGCTGTGCAGCTGGTGTACCATACGCATACACAGTATGTTAGGATGCTCTCAATGTAGCACCGATAAAAGGACAACAGCAGTCTCTGAGTGATGTTATTCTTCCTGAGCACCCTCAGGAAGTGCAGTCTCTGCTGGACCTTTTTCAGCAGCGCAGAGGTGTTCACGCTCCACGTCAGGTCCTCCTCAATATGGATTCCCAGGAAGCGGAAATCCGCCACCCTCTCCACACAGTCCCCTCTGATAGTTAATGGTACCATGTCCGTTTTATTCTTTCTGAAGTCTATTATTATTTCCTTTGTCTTTAAGGTGTTGAGGAGCAGGTTATTTTCTCCACACCACACTGTCAGCTGCTCCACCTCATCCCGGTAGGCGTACTCGTCCCCCCCGGTGATGAGTCCCACCACCGTAGTGTCATCCGCAAATTTGACAATGGTGTTGCTGTGGTGGGCGGGGGTGCAGTCATGTGTATAGATGGTGTAGAGCAGGGGGCTCAGCACGCAGCCCTGTGGAGAGCCGGTACTGAGGCTGAGGGCCGTGGATGTGTGATGGCCCACTCTGACTCTCTGGCTGCGAGCTGACAGGAAGCTATTTATCCACATGCAGGTGGAGTGTGGAAGTCCCAAGTCCCCCAGTTTGTCCACCAGTTTATGGGGAAGGATGGTATTAAAGGCAGAGCTGTAGTCCACAAAGAGCATCCGCACGTAGCTCCCCGGCTGCTCCAGGTGGAACAGTGCAGCATGGAGGGCTGTGGCTATAGCGTCCTCTGTGGATCTATTCGCTCTGTACGCAAACTGGTGGGGGTCAAAGCTTCGGGGCAGGAGTGATGTGATATGACCCCGGACCAGTTTTTCAAAACACTTCATCACCACTGGTGTGAGTGCGACTGGCCGGTAGTCGTTGAGGCTGGAAATGTGGGGTTTTTTGGGCAAGGGGACTATGATTGCGGACTTCAGACAGGATGGAACAGTGGACTGGGCCAGAGACTGGTTGAAAATCCTCGTACAGACTCCAGCCAGCTGGTCAGCGCAGTCCTTCAGCACGCGTCCAGAGACGCCGTCGGGTCCAGTAGCCTTCCTTGGATTGATGGCCCGCAGCGTGCGCCTCACCTCATGCTCCTCTATCTTGAGGGTTAGGCTGCTGTGGACCATGTGGTGTGATATGGCTGTCTCGGGTGGCTCCACTTCAAAGCGAGCAAAGAAGAGGTTCAGCTCCTCTGCCAACGAGGCGTCATGACCCTGTTCCTGCTTTCTCCCCGTATCCCTTGATTCCATTAGCCCTAAAAACTATACCTAACTCTCTCTTGAATACATCCAGTGAATTGGCCTCCACTGCCTTCTGTGGCAGAGAATTCCACAGATTCACAACTCTCTGGGTGAATAAGTTTTTTTCTCATCTCAGTCCTAAATGGCCCACCCCTTATTCTTAAACTGTTACGCCCTGGTTCTGGACTCCCCCAACATGGGGAACATTTTTCCTGCATCTAGCCTGTTCAATCCCTGAAGAATTTTATATGTTTCTATAAGATCCCCTCTCATCCTTCTGAATTCCAGTGAATGTAAGACAAAGGAAGAAATAAATTTGGTTAAATTTGGTGAATGTTTCCCATTTTGTTCAATCTCAGAGATACGGAAACAAGAACCCTCTGGGGCCGTGAGGTACAGATTGCAGGACAGTTTTGAAGATCTCGGAGCAGTTTTTAAAAGAGTACAACAGGAAACGCAAGGTTTTATTAGTTCACACAGAATGGCTAAACTTGGAACGTTTTCCTCTGTGCACAAAGTTTTGCAACGAGTTGGGCTTATTTTATAACCTGTGCAAGAAAATTGGACAGTTGATGTTACTTTGTGCTCAGAATTGTATTTTCTACTCGATGACTTTGCTCGGATGAGGAATCTCAAATAACAGAGATGAACAGGAAGTTTTTCAGTAAACCGGAACTCTGGGTTTGTACCAAATATCACTGGTCTGAAATGTCCTACGGATGAATTCAGAGATATGGAGATACAGATGCAGTGTGGAGGCAGGCCCACCGGCCCACCGAGTCCGTGCCGACCAGCGATCCCCACATATTAACACTACCTTACACACACGAGGGACAATTTTTACATTTTATACCAAGCCAATTGACCTACAAACCTGTACGTCTTTGGCGTGTGGGAGGAAAGAGAAGATCTCGGAGAAAACCCACGCGGGTCACGGGGAGAACGTACAAACCCCGTACAGTCGAGCTCCCGTAGTCAGGATCGAACCCGGGTTTCTGGCACTGTAAGGCAGCAACTCTACCGCTGCGCCACCGTGCCGCCCCGTGAATTGAAGTTGGTTGACATGAAGAGATTCACGTTGAGGAGCCATGACCATGAAGAGCAGTTGTGAAGATTTGTAAAGACATCACTGTGCTTTATGTCAATGGAAAATAGTCTGTTCTATTTATTAACCACTGGCCCAAACCATTGGACTGGTGTTAACTCTTCAATTATCTGTCATCTTGAAACTCGTACAAGTGATGCAGCCTCGAAAAACAGCATAAATATACCAATTGTTTCAAAAGAAAATCTGAAACAGCTTCCTGAAAGCTCAGCCCAAGATCTAGCCTGATTATAATCTCATGACATGTGAAAACAAATAGTTATGTAGGCTTGTAACTTAAGCCAAAGGTATAAACATTGCTTCATTTGTATTTGGCGAGGATAAAACACGATGATTGAAAGCCTGAAGGGAGAAATATAAATGGTGCAAGCAGAGAATTGGTGCAAATCCAGGTCGTAGATCTGGTTATCCAAGACAATTTGATATTTTAATTTTAAAATGTTGCATTATGAGCGATTTTTGCAAAATGGTCAATATTTGTTTTCAACAGGTAGGGGACTTTCTTTTCTGAAGGAGCAGCAAAGTGGCGCAGCGGTAGAGTTGCTGCCTGACTACGCCAGAGACCCGGGTTCAATCCTGACGTCGGGTGCTGTCGGTACGGAGTTTGTATGTTCTCCCTGTGGCCTTGTGGGTTTTCTCCAGGAGCTCCGGCTTCCTCCCACATTCCAAAGACGTGCAGGTTTTGCAAGTTAATTGGCTTCTGTAAACTGTCCCTAATGTCTAGGATAGAACTAGTGTGCGGGTGATCACTGGTCGGTACGGACTCGGTGGGCCGAAGGGCCTGTTTCCACACCGTATGTCTAAGCTGAACTACTAAAATAAGAATGAATATGAGAGTGATAACAAAGGCTTTATTTTAATTCCAGGTCATTCCTGAATAATTGATTACCAGAATTCTATGGACGTTGCAAAGCAAGGAATCTAACTTTCTGGATTTCATCGTTTGCATGGTGGCAGTAACATCAGGTTGGTAAACTCCATTAAACTACATAGCAACTCTCCAGAAGGCTCCCACACAAACTAACGCGATCAGTTTTACTTTTATGTTAAGTTACGTTGCACTAACCTTGTCGACATGTCCAGAGGCTCAGAGTCTCTTGCCCAGAGTAGGTGAATCGAGGACCAGAGGACATAGGTTCGAGGTGAAGGGGAAAAGATTTAATAGGAATCTGAGGGGGGGTGTGTGTATGGAACAAGCTGCCAGATGAGGTAGTTGAGGTTGGGATTATACCAACGTTTAAGAAACAGTTTGACATGTACATGGATAGGACAGGTTTGGAGGGATATGGACCAAACGCAGGCAGGTGGGACCAGTGTAGATGGGACATGTTGGTCGGTGTAGGCAAGTTGGGCCGAAGGGCCTGTTTCCAAACTGTATCACTCCATGACTCTATGACTATGACTCTATGACTCTATGACTATGACCTTGTTCCTGGAATGCTCTGGCTACGTGTGTCTACTCTTCATGGAATGCAATGGAATACTTTATTGTCACATGTGACTAGACACAGTGAGATTCTTTGCTGCATACCCAATGTATACCCATTCCTCTACTAAATGTCCATTAACCAATTTCACAGTTGGTTTGGTTTGGTTTGTTTTAGTTTGGCTGAGTTTAGTTTAGAGATGCAGTAAGGAAACAGGCTCTTCAGCCCACCGAGTCCGAGACGACCAGCTATCACCCCATATACTCATTTTATCCTAAACACTTGGGACAATTTACAGAAGCCAATTAACCAATGAAACCTGCATGTGTTTTGAATGTGGGAGGAAACCGGAGCACCTGGAGAAAACCCACTCTGTCGCAGGGCATGCTGCACTCTGTGCAGACAACACCCATAGTCAGGATCAAACCTGGATATCTGGTGCTATAAGGCAGCAACACTACTGCTGCACCACTCTGTTGCCCCCAGCCAACATTATCAACGATGTATCTCTCTTGGGCTCACCCCATTTCTATCCAATAAACGGCCAACCAGGGAACCTCCTTGCCTGAGGTCATCTGTTGCCAGGCTTAATTTGTCCTTTTTTTTGTTTCCTCTCGCTCCCAGTTCCATTCCCCATGCCCCTACAATCAGTCTGAAGAAGGGTCCCAAGCATTTTCACCAGATGTGCTGCCTGACCGGCTGATTTACTCCAGCATTTTGTGTTTATAAAAGGACACAAAGCGCTGGAGTAACTCAGCGGGTCAGGCAGCATCTGTGGAGAACGTGGGTAGGTGATGCTTGGCTTCAGGACCCTTCTTTAGATATTCTGAAGAAGGGCCCCGACCTGAAACGTCACCTCTCCATGTTCTCCAGAGATGCTGCCTGACCCGCTAAAGTTACTCCAGTGCTTTGTGTCACTCTTTGTGGGACCAGGCTCCCAACCAAGTGCACAAACTGATTTTCCTGCCTCAATACCCTCACCCCTTCACCCTTCGAGTGCAGTAGGCTACATGAGCCTGCGTGTTGCGAGCTGGCTGAAGTAACAGTATTTAGTGCTAGGATTGAGCCACAGCCCTCGATGCTCTGCCTGATTCTTTAGACTTCAGGCTTTAGAGATACAGCGTGGAAACAGGCCCTTTGGCCCACCGAGTCCACGCCGACCAACGATCGCCCCATACAGTAGTACTATCCAACACACTAGGGACAATATCCAATTTGTACCGAAGCCAATTAACCTACAACCCTTCTTTGGAGTGTGGGAGGAAACCGGAGCACCTGGAGAAAACCCACGCGGCCACAGGTAGAACGCACAAACTCCGTGGCGGCACGGTGGCGCAGCGGTAGAGTTGCTGCCTTACAGCGAATGCAGCACCTTAGACTCAGGTTCGATCCTGACTACGGGCGCCGTCTGTACGGAGTTTGTACGATCTCCCCGTGACCTGCGTGGGTTTTCTCCGAGATCTTCGGTTTCCTCCCACACTCCAAAGACGTATGGGTACGCAGGTTAATTGACTGGGTAAAATGTAAAAATTGTCCCGAGTGTGTGGAGGATAGTGTTAATGTGCGGGGATCGCTAGGCGGCGCGGACTCGGTGGGCCGAAGGGCCTGTTTCCGCGCTGTATCTCTAAAAAAAATAAATCCGTACTGACAGCCCCCCTGGTCAGTATTGAACCTGGCGCTGTAAGGCGGCAACTGTATCCCTGCGCCATCGTGCTGCCCCAGATTAATTTCCAAACGTGAGGTGCATTCTCTGCCAGAACCACGAGCCAACGATCACATTGACTTTTACAAGGCTTCACTCTGGGCCGAGGTTGGAGCTGCTAGCACTCTAGAATCTTTCACTTGACATCAACACTCCATTCAGACGTGAAGGTGCCGTCTTAGTTTTCCTCTAGGGTTTTATTTTCCCCCTGCGGTTTTAATTCCTCCTTTCAGAGTGAAAAAAAACAACTTCCTGTAGCAAAAAGGGATCGTTTTTCACCTGCACAAAACAGCAGTTGTCTTCTCAACAAGAGGAAGGAGATGAGCTGCTTTGTGAAGTTCAAGATCACAGTTCATGCCGAGGACAGGCTTATATAAACGTTGTCATGTCAACAACTGGGAGGCAAGAGCTTTAGGGAACATGAGATGAAGTATTATGGTCCACATTCTTTCAAATCTGCACCTTGGGCAACCTGATGGGATTTTTTTTTCACGCTCTGATTTTTTTCTTTCTTTGTGTTAAAATATGCTGACATTTAGTCGATTTTATACATGTTACAAAACAACGTTATGAGCAACAAATGAAAGAACCACACAGCTACAGGAATGTCTAACAGCAAACAGAACGGCCCTTTCATGGTGTTATGTGTGTTCTGTAAACACAATAGAATGCATTGCCAATCAATACTGGCATAACAAGGTATTTTCATGTAATAAGCCCAAACAATTCCACGCGAGTGAAATTAATGACTCTTACGGTCGAGTAAGAAATATCTGTTTTTCCATAGTACTGAAATAATCTAAGAGAGGCACTGTGTGGTACAGTGGGCAAACAGGCCCTTCGGCCCAACTTGCCCACACCGACCAATATGTCCCATCTACACTAGATCCACTTGCCCATGTTTGGCTCACATCCCCTCTAAACCTGTCCTATTCATGTACCTGTCTAATTGCTTCTTAAACGATGTGATAGTCCCTTCCTCAACTACCTCCTCCGGCAGCTCGTTACCTGCACCCTCCACCCTTTGTGTGAAAAGGTTACCCCTTAGATTCCTATAAAATCTTTCCCCCTTCACCTTAAACCTATGCTGTCTGATTCTTGATTCCCCTACGCTGGGCAAGAGACTCTGTGTGTCTACCCAATCTATTTCTACGTCTACCCGATCTATTCCATCTGCATATATATATATATATATAATTATCTGTCTCGCTCAGCAAAAGATTCAGTCCACATTCAAGTGGCACGTTCGGGCACACATGTGGTCATTGATCAGTAGCTAGTGAGAATTATTGTTGTCAAAGGCTGGGCGAGAGGCCAAAATGCACGCCCACGAGATTAGTGCAGATGGTGGAAAACGTGGATGGACTTGATGGGCCGAAGGGCCCAGTCCACTGCTGTATAACTCTGACTCTAAATCAGATGATAGCCCATGGGTTATCCGTTGGAACTCTGGAATATTCGTCCCTTACACTTGTTTCCTATGACAGTGACAAGCATTTTAAAGCTCAGCGTAACACAGGTGTACAATAAGAGGCATCTGCACAGTTCCTCAACAATGGGTCTTAATCCCCAAGATTAAAACAGCATTTCTGTTGTACAGTTTTGTTTTTTATTTTTTTCTCCTCACACACAGCAGGTTAGGGACTCTTTGAGTGGGACTGCTAGATTAGGTGGAAGTAGACCATTTCATGCTCAGTTTTCACTATCAACAAAGTATTGCTCAACCCCACTTTATGTTCAGAAGCTTAATGAGAGTCGGACTCCCCCTGACTCTCAGTGTGAAGAAGGGTCTCGACCCGAAACGTCACCTACTTCTGTCCAGAGATGCTGCCTGTCCCGCTGAGTTACTCCAGCATTGAGTGTCTATCTCTGAGATATAGGATAACTTGGTTGCACTTACCCAAGGAAGATGTCAATAATCCAGTCCAGATAATTGGTGGTGTTTTCAGTGGCTGGGTAATGAAATTAGTAAAGAATACATTAATTATAAACATTCACAAAGTGCTGGAGTAACTCAGCAGGTCAGGCAGCATCTCAGGAGAGAAGGAATGGGTGACATTTTGGGTCGAGACCCTTAATCAGTCTGAAGAAAGGTCTCGACCCGAAATGTTACCCATTCCTTCTCTCCTGAGATGCTGCCTGACCTGCTGAGTTACTCCAGCACTTTGTGAATAAATACCTTCGATTTGTACCAGCATCTGCAGTTATTTTCTTACACTTAATTATAAATATGGATATCTACATTTTAAACCGTCTTAATTACATTAATGTAACAACTAAATGTTATTATTATTTCTCAATGGTTTCTCTATGGCATCAGCTAGTTAAAGACTTTGTAAGTTAAATGCTACACCTCCAAATAAGCTATGAATTATGTAGACGGGCACATTGGTTTCGTCGTTTTGCACTATTGTTGTTTGTTTCTATGCGTATGTATGTGTGTGTGTGTGTGTGTGTGTGTGTGTGTGTGTGTGTGTGTGTGTGTGTGTGTGTGTGTGTGTGTGTGTGTGTGTGTGTGTGTACACACACACACATATATATATATATATATATATATATATATATATGTGTGTAGGAAAGAACTGCAGATGCTGGTTTAAATCGAAGATAGACACAAAATGCTGGAGTAACTCAGCGGGACATGCAGCATCTCTGGAGAGAAGGAATGGGTGACGTATAAGTGTGTGTGTGTGTGTGTATATGTATGTATATGTGTGTATATGTATACATGCATATACTATCTTTTTTTTCCTTGTTTATTATATTGTTTATAGTGCACTGTGTTTACATATTCTATTGTGCTGCTTCAAGTAAGAATTTAATTGTTCTATCTGCAGTCACCATCCAATACCTCAAGAAATTCCAGCCCAGGTCATCACACAAACCAACCACCGTTTTAGTGACTCCATTTATACCTCACGCTGCCTCGGCAAGGCTGGCAGCACAATCAAGGACGAGTCGCACCCTGGCCACTCCCTCTTCTCCCCACTCCAATCAAGCAAAAGGTTTAGTCGCACACCACCATATCTGGGGACAGTTTCTTCCCGGCTCTTACCAGGCAACTGAATCATCCTACCACAACCAGAGAGCAATGCTGAACTACTATCTACCTGTTTGATGACCCTTGGACTATCCTTGATCAGACTTTGCAGGCTTTATCTCGCAGTAAACCATGTATCTATAACGTTGTAAATGGCTCGATTGTAATCAAGTATTGTCTTTCTGCTGACTGGATAGCACGCAAGAAACAAAAAGCTTTTCACTGCACCTCACGGCACGTGACAATAAACTAAAGGAAACTAAACTAAAACGAAACTATCTGGGACCCTTGACTTTCGACACTCGAGCATGATCGACTTGTTGAGAGAGTGAGCGAGTGTGAAAGGAGTTTCAGAACACATTCTTGAACATGTCATAGGAGAGACAGTTGCGTGTGCAAGAGTGGAGAAATGCATGGCGACAAATGGTTGGTTAGTTAATAGGCACAAAGCAAATAGTGGGAATAAACAAGTTATTTTTAGGATGATGGGCGGCAGCTAATGGGGTATCATATGGACCCGTGCTCAGGTGTCAATTGTTTGCAATCTCTCTCAACGACTCAGATGAATAGGTAAAGTGTAATGTAACCAACTTAGCTGATGATATTGAGCTCGGTGGGAAAGTGAGCGGCGATGTGGATAAAGCAAAGTTGCAAAATAAAACAGATTGGTAGAGTGAATGGACGTGAAGGTGGCAGAGAATATTGTGTGCTGGAAACTCTACAACTTTCCATTTGGATGGAAAAATGGAGGACGGATTTTTTTTAAATAGGTGGCGCGGTGGCGTTGAGGTAGAGCTACTGCCTTCCAGCACCAGAGACCCCGACTACAGGTGCTTAAGTGTACCGAGTTTGTACGTTCTCCCCGTGACCAGCGTGGGTTTTCTCCGAGATCTTCGGTTTCCTCCCACACTCCAAAGACGTACAGGTTTGTGGGTTGATTGGCTTGGTATAAACACAAAAGGAATTGCCCCGAGTGTGTGCAGGGTCGTGTCAACGTGCCTGCTTCCGCACTGCATTTCTAAACTAAACTGAATAAAAGGAGGGAGGGCATGTAAATATTGAGAGAAGGTTTGATGTCCACAGAGAAATGATCTGGTAGGGTCGTGGTAAATTAGAAGGCAATGATTCTCTGATCACTCCTGTGCACCATTTAGCCCTATTTACCAAGGGGAACTTTCTTTGCGAAGAGGATGTTTCCATGGGGAGAATGGATGTTTTCATAATAGAGCGGCACGGTGGCGCAGCGGTAGAGTTGCTGCCTTACAGCGAATGCAGCGCCGGAGACTCAGGTTCGATCCTGACTACGGGCGCCGTCTGTACGGAGTTTGTACGTTCTCCCCGTGACCTGCGTGGGTTTTCTCCGAGATCTTCGGTTTCCTCCCACGCTCCAAAGACGCACAGGTTTGTAGGTTAATTGGGTGGGCAAATGTAAAAATTGTCCATAGTGTGTGTAGGATAGTGTTAATGTGCGGGGATCGCTGGGCGGCGCGAAGGACCTGTTTCTGCGCTGTATCTCTAAATCTAAATCTAAATAAGTTCTTTATTTATAAGTCATAGGAACAAACTTAGGCCATTTGGCTCATTGAGTCCACTCCGCCATTTAATCGTGACTGATCTATCTTTCCCTCTCAACCCCATTCTCCTGCCTTCTCCCCATAACCCCTGACGCACGTACTAATCAAGAATCTGTCGATCTCCAAGTTAAAATTACCCAATAGTTTGGCCTCCACAGCGTCAGTAGCAATGAATCCCACAGATTCACCACCCTCTGACTGAAGAAATTCCTTCCCATATCCTTTCTAATGGTCGGTCCTTTTATTCTG
The DNA here is from genome assembly GCF_053455715.1 of Rhinoraja longicauda. Classification (NCBI taxonomy): domain Eukaryota; kingdom Metazoa; phylum Chordata; class Chondrichthyes; order Rajiformes; family Arhynchobatidae; genus Rhinoraja; species Rhinoraja longicauda. The sequence continues at coordinate 72,697,885 of NC_135958.1, forward strand.
AGCCTGTGCCCTCTGGTCTTAGACTCTCCCACTAGGATGTCTTAGACATCCTCATCAAATCCACTCTATCCAGGACTTCACTATTCGGAAATTTCGATGTGGTCTCTCCTCATCCTTCTAAACTCCAGTGAGTACAGGCGCAGTGCTGTCAAATGCTCATCATATGTTTACCCAATTATCATCCGAGGACTATAGTATAAAAGCAAGGAGAGGATTTACAAGGCACTGGCCAGACCACATTTGGAGTATTGTTCTCCCTGGCTAACGAGTCGAGAATTATGGATCACAGATTGACAATAGGGAATGGGCCTGTTGGGGCCAAAATGAGGGGAAGCATCTTACCTCAAATAAGACCATAAGACATAGGAGCAAAACTAGGCCACTCAGCCCATCAAGTCTATTCCGCCATTCAATCACCACTGATCTATTTCTTTCCTCTCAACCCCAAGAAGCCTCTCATCAACTTCTAAAGATGCACTGCAGAAAACATGCTATTGCGAAGCATCACAGCTTGGTTTGCCAAGAGGTCAGCCCAAGACTCTTGGGCTGTGTATGTGACAAATAAACTTGACTTGACTCCAAGAAACTGACTCCAAGCATTATGGATATAGCCCAGGCGATCACACAGACCAGCCACCACCAACACCCCCCCCCCCCCCCCCCACCTCCCCAATTGACTCAATTTACATTCCAAAGCAGCTAACATTATCAAAGGACATTGTCACCCAGCCATTCCTTCCTTTCCCATATCCCATCAAGCAGAAGATACAAGCGGTTGAAAGCATGTATCATCAGGTTCAGGAACAGCTACTTCCCCGCTGTAATCAGACCACTGACTGTTCCTCCCATAAACTAGGTTCTTCCAACCCGATCTTCCAACCTACCTCATTGTGGACTCAGCAAATCCTCTGCAACTGTAACTCTATAATACTGTAACACTATCTTCTGCACTCTGGTATTTCTCTCTTTGCACTTGTGTACGGATTGATTGAACTCGTGCTTAATATGATTTGACTGGACAGCATGCAAACCAAAGCTTGGTCACTGTAAGTGACTGTAATAAACTAACACCAATACCAATGTCATTTTCATATCAATATAATTTCATTTCCAAATGCCCCCCCCCCCCCCGCCTGCTACGATCTGCCTGAGAAAGGGTCCTGACATCAAATGTTGCTTGTCCATTCTCTCCTCGGATGCTGCCTGACCCATTGAGTTCCTCCAGCATTTTGTGTTTTGGTCAAGATTCCAGTATCTGTAGTTGCTCATGTCTCCAACGCTACTTTGATTGCTCTCAGTTAGTACTGTGCTTGCAGACATAATGTGCTCAGTGGACTTGAAGAAAATGAACACACAGACTTGAAGAAATCCACCCAGCCTTCATCTTTATTTTGTACGTATTGGATGTGCTTTTAGTTTGTTTTAACTTGTTTTGGTTGCACTGATCAGGAGTAGCTACCCTAATTTCGTTGTATCTCTAAGTACAATGACAATAAAGGCTTCTTATTATTATTATTATTATTATTATTATTATTATTATTATTATTATTATTATTATTATTATTATTATTATTATTATTATTATTATTATTATTATTATTATTATTATTATTATTATTATTATTATTATTATTATTATTATTATTATTATTATTATTATTATTATTATGTTGTAACAGATTCAACCCACAGTTTATTCCAAAGCATAGCTTATTTTCTTTCTTTTTATTCCACGCTTTTTTCTCCCATCGCCCCCCCAAATTCATTGACACCCTACTGCGTGTAAGAAGGAACTGCAGATGCTGATTCCTGACCAAGCTAGCTAGACTTGTGTAGGCAGTAGCTGCAGATGCTGGTTTACACCAAAGACAGGCACAAAGTGCTGGAGTAACTCAGCGGGTCAGGCAGCATCTCTGGAGAGAAGGAATGGGTAACGTTTCGGGTCGAGAGCCTTCTTGTCTGAAGAAGGGTCCCAACACGAAATGTCACCTACACCTTCTCTCCAGAGATGCTGCCTGACCCGCTGAGTTACTCCAGCACTTTGTGTCTATCTTCGACACTTTACTGTGATTTGGAGAGCAGCTCGTCAGCCACTGTTGTTGTCGTGATTGAGGAAGAACATGGCAATGATTGTCCCGTTTGCAGACGGCAGGTAGACACCTCTGTTATCCCTGGTCTCCCTGTTCTTTTACCATCCGCCATCTGTTCATCAGCACAAACCTCGTTCCCAGTTAGTTGCCGACAGAACTTGTTGTACCACAGCAAAGGCAAAACTATTTTTATTTGTCTTTACTACTTTATGACTGTAATTCAGGGTGCCACTGTTCTGAGCGGCACAGTGGTTTTGCGGTAGAGTTGCTGCCTTACAGCACCAGAGGCCCATGTTCGATCCTGACTAGGGTGTGCTGTTTGTACAGAGTTTACATGTTCTCCCCGTGACCCGGTGGGTTTTCACCATGTGCTCCCACATTCCAAAGACATACAGATTTGTTGGTTAATTGGCTTCGGTAAAATTGTAAATTTCCCCTGGTGTGTAAGATCGTGTTAGTGTATGCTGGTCAGTGCGGACTCAGTGGGTCGAAGGGCCCGTTTCCACGCTGTATCTCTGAAGTCTAAAGTCTACATTGTAGTCGGATGCTGATGGGATCATAGATTTGAAATGTTGGCGTGAACTTCATTCTTCAGCTTTGGTCACCACTTGTGGCCAAGAATGTCTTACTTCCATTCCATTTCTGTGGGCTTCAAATTGGCTGATGAGGACCATGTGGATTCTACAAATTTAAACATAATAACAGGGTGGGCAGGTTTGTTAATTTGGGAGGTGGTGCAGTCCTTCTGCAGATGTTTTGCTGGATTCCACGGTGTTCCGAGATTCCCGGACTTATGAATCTTCAGTCCATTCTCCCCATTGAACGGCCATTGTCCAAGGATTCCCATGAATAGATGATAATGTAACCTTAATTTTTCACTGAAGGCCTTGAGAATAGCCTTCTTTCAAATCCACTGTCCTCCTGATGATGTCTTGCCATGAGGGAGTTTGTCTGGTAATCACGGTGTGGATGTGAATCTCTGCCCGTGAGTGAGAAGGAATCCATCCCAACAATGGGCCACATGGTGGCGCAGCGGTAGAGTTGCTGATTTACAGCGCCAGAGACCCGGGTTCGATCCTGACTACGGGTGCTGTCTGTATTGAGTTTGTACGTTCTCCCTGTGACCGCGTGGGTTTTTCACCGGGTGCTCCGGTTTCCTCCCACATTCCAAAGACGCGCAGGTTTGAAGGTTAATTGGCTTCTGTAAATTGTCCACAGAGTATAGGAAACAACTAGTGCATGGATGATTGTTGATCGGCACATACTCGGGTGGACCGAAGGGCCTGTTTCCATGCTGTATTTCTCAACTCAACTAAACTAAACTGAGCAAATGAAGCACCTAGTCCCATTGATCCTGCCATTGTTCATTGTGGATCAGGGATTGGGAGGAATCCTGAGAGATTGTGAGTCTCAAAGAGATTCCAGGATAAGGGAGAAATTCACTCATCCAGGTTGACCAAGAAGTGGCCAAGCGAAACGTAGGCAGGAGCAAGTCTGCATACAACGAGATCTGGGTGTCCTAGTGCATCAGTCACTGAAAGGAAGCATGCAGGTACAGCAGGCAGTGAAGAAAGCCAATGGAACGTTGGCCGTCATAACAAGAGGAGTTGAGTATAGGAGCAAAGAGGTCCTTCTGCAGTTGTACAGGGCCCTAGTGAGACCGCACCTGGAGTACTGTGTGCAGTTTTGGTCTCCAAATTTGAGGAAGGATATTCTTGCTATTGAGGGCGTGCAGCGTAGGTTTACTAGGTTAATTCCCGGAATGGCGGGACTGTCATATGTTGAAAGACTGGAGCGACTAGGCTTGTATACACTGGAATTTAGAAGGATGAGAGGGGATCTTATCGAAACGTATGATTATTAAGGGGTTGGACACGTTAGAGGCAGGAAACATGTTCCCAATGTTGGGGGAGTCCAGAACAAGGGGCCACAGTTTAAGAATAAGGGGTAGGCCATTTAGAACGGAGATGAGGAAAAACGTCAGAGAGTTGTGAATCTGTGGAATTCTCTGCCTCAGAAGGCAGTGGAGGCCAATTCTCTGAATGCATTCAAGAGAGAGCTAGACAGAGCTCTTAAGGATAGCAGAGTCAGGGGTATGGGGAGAAGCCAGGAACGGGGTACTGATTGAGAATGATCAGCCATGATCACATTGAATGGCGGTGCTGACTCGAAGGACCGAATGGCCTACTCCTGCACCTATTGTCTATCAAAGATGAATGTAAATGTCCTCCTTGTGTGGAAAAAATGCTGATCGTTTCAGTTAGAAGTACAATTGAATCTATTACAACTAAATCTTCTCTATTATTTACAGTAACTTTATACTTATCTTGGTCAAGCAAAAATAAAACCGTCCGGATGTGGTCACACTGCTGCAAGTTCCACCTCTGATATCCTCAAATTTAAAGTGTTCTGCATGAAAATATTACATGGTCAAAATGTCTTTTGGCACATTGACCTCCATCAGTCAGAGCGTTGAGTAATAGAAGTTGGAAGGTCATGTGGCAGTTCTATAAAACGTTGGTGAGACCACATTTAGAGCATTGTGAAGATAGACACAAAATGTTGGAGTAATGCAGAGAGTCCGGCAGCATCTCTGGAGAAAACGAATAGCTGGTGTTTTGGGTCAGAACCCTTCTTCAGACTGAAAGACAATGCCTGCAGTTCCTTCCTACACATTTAGTATTGTGTTCAGTTCTGGGCACCATGTTGTAGGAAAGATGTTGTCAAGCTGGAAAGGGTGCAGAGAAGATTTATGAGGATGTTGCCAGGACTCGAGGGCTTGAGATATAGGGAGAGATTGAACAGGCAGGACTTTATTCCTTGGAGCGCAGGATATGAGGGGTGTTCCTATAGAGGTGTAATGAGAGGAATAGATCGGGTAAACACACAGAGTCTCTAGCCCAGAATATGGTAATTGAGAACCAGTGGACATGGGTTTAAGGTGAGGGGGGAAAGATTTGGTAGGAACCTGAAGGTAAACATATTTACACAGAGAATGATGGTTGGTAAATGGAACGAGTTACCGGAGGAGGCAGTTGAGGCAGGTACAATCAAAATGTTTAAGAAATATTTAGACAGGTACATGGATGGGACAGGCTTAGAGAGATATGGGCCAAACGCAGGCAGGTGGGAGCAGTGTAGAGGGGACATGTTGGTCGGTGTGAGCAGGTTTGGTCAAAGGGCCTATTTCCACTCTGTATGAGTTTGATTCTGTGACTCTAATACCTTTGTCCTTGCCTTCCATTTCCCTGCTTATTCCTGCACAGAACAGCAGATTTTATTCTGTTTTTACCTGTTCTCTCACTCCCTAAGGCGGGTTGCGATGAAATGAATTTAATAACAATTGCCCAGGCCTGTTTGGAAATAATGTTCCAACACGTAGCTCCTTACATCTTGAAGTCAAATGGAGTTTCCAGTTGTCACCCATAAATAATATCGTTGTGGTTTTATTTGTTTCCATTTCAGATAATTAAAGTCTGCCTTGATTTTGGCAGCTCATGAGGGCACTACTTACGAATCTGCCAACAATCAGATTCAGATTAGATGACTCATAGTTAGATCAAGATGCACCTCCAAGTGAACTGCTCAGATCCTTCTTGTTATCAATTAAAAAATAATGTCCCTTTAGTAATTTGAAAGAATACTGTATTGTAACAGCTTACCACAGGAAGGACTGGTTTAGCTCAGTTGGTTAGAGTGAGGTGTTGATAACACCAGGGTCACAGGTTCAATCCCCCAAACGCGCCACTGCTTTATGGAGCAGCAGAGTGACTTGAGCAGTCTTGATCCGGGTTCAAGTGTGGCCAAGTGTGGCCAAGTGTGTGATGATGCCTGACCCGCTGAGTTATTCCAACAACCTTTAGGGTGGCACGATGATGCAGCGGTAGAGTTGCTGCCTTACAGCACCAGAGACTTGCGTGCTGTCGGTATGGAGCTTGTACGTTCTCGTTGTGACCGCATGGGTTTTCCCCGGGTGCTCCGGTTTCCTCCCACATTCCAAGGACGCACAGGTTTAGCTTAGGAAAGGACTGGTTTAGCTCAGTTGGTTAGAACATGGTGTTTGTAGGTTAATTGGCTTTGGTAAAATTCTAAGTTGTCCCAATTGTGTGCAATTGTGTACGGGGTGATCACTGGTCTGCACGGACTCGGTGGGTCGGAGAGCCTGTTTCCGCGCTGTTGAGAGTCCACTACTGGAAGATTGAAAGCACAAGGAACTGCAGATTCTTGAATCTCAAGCAAAACACAAAGTGCTGAAAAAAACTCAGTGGGTCAGGCAGCATCTGTGGATGCAATGGACAGGTGACGTTTAGAGTCTGAAGAAAGGTCTTGATCTGATTCTTTGTCTATCTATTCCCCCCCACAGAAGCTGCCTGGCCTGCTGACTTCCACCACCAAATTGTGTTTTGCATTAAAGATTAGTTGCTTCAAACATGACTAACCTAGTTTGAGCATGTATCATGAAAGAAATTATTATGGGAAATTATACTGTGGTCCCCACTGTCCCATCCTCTATATTAGAGGCATCAAGAAACATAGGACATAGGTTAATGTGAGGGGATGGGGGGGGGGGGGGGGGGGGGAGAAGATTTAATAGGAACCTGAGGAGATTTTTTTTCACTCAAAGGGTGGTGGGTGCATGGAACGAGCTGCCGGAGGAGGTAGTTGAGGCTGGCACTATCGCAACATGTAAGAAACATTTAGACAGGCACATAGAAAGGCTAGGTTTGGAGGGATATGGGTCAAATGTAGGAAGGTGGGAGTATTGTAGAAGGGACATGTTCGTCGGTGAGGGCAAGTTGGACCAAAGGGCATGTTTCCACGCTGTACGATTCTATGCCTCTATCAGGGTTGGTTAAAGTTGTCATGATTTGTACAGGCATATGTCATAGATGCTTGTAGAACATAGAGACAGGCTAAATCTGTACACTCATCTGACACAGGAGACTAATATTTTGGTCAGTCTTAACACATCATGCTATTCGATGTGACCTCAAGGGTGCATTTCTTGAAGTACAGAACACAGTGGTTAAAGTGGTGAAATTGCCCCAAGGCAAATCTCACCAAGGCAACTTTTCAATTTGAAATAAAAACAATGAGTCATTAGCAACAATGAATGCAAAGCCAATGAATTAAACAAAAAATCTATTTGTTTCACTTATGTCCATCATACGATGATAAGTGATTCCAGGTGCATAGCAAGTCAGGACATGGAGTGCTGGAGTAACACAGAGAATAAGGCAGCATCTCTGGAGAACATGGGTAGGTAACGTTTTGGGTTGGGACCCTTATTCAGATTGTCTGACCCTGACCCGAATCGTCACCCATCCATGTTCTCCAGGGATGTTGCCTCACCCACTCGGTTACTCCAGCATGTTGTGTCCTTTTTTTTGTGTAAACCAGCATCTGCACTTCCTTGCTTATGCACAGCAAGCCATTCAGTTTAAGGTCAATAATGGAAAGGCAATAAATGCTTGCAATCCACAAATCCAAAATCAAATGCAAGCTAAAGAAATAAGGGTATGGTATGACCAAGGTTATTGCGGCTTTATGTTTGAAGACCATGGGAAATGTAAGTGAAAGTTGCCTCTTAATTGTATCTCCAGTTTGAACCTTGGCTGTGGTTGGGATGGAGGTGCCTGAGAAGTGATTGATGTGTCAGACCTGTGTAACTGGAGAATGGCTGGCGGTGGCCATTTTCAACAAGACATTCTCATGACCTTCTTAGATGTGTCCACATCATCCGTGTCCATAGCCTATGGACAACACTGGTGAGGCCAGTATATGTTTTCAATTACCCCCAACTGTTCTCATTTCAAGGGGCATTTGACAATCAAGTTGAGCAAATGAAGTCATTTGTTGCCCAAGTACAGTGAAGTACTGGTAGATCATAAGGTCATAAGGACTAGTAGAATTAGGCCATTTGGCCCATCAAGTCTACTCCGCCATTCAATCATGGCTGGTCTATCTCTTCCTCCTAACCCCATTCTCCTGCCTTCTCCCCATAACCTCTGACACCTGTACTAATCATGAATCTACCTATCAAATGAAAATATTGTTTGCAGCAGCAACGCACGCACATAGACTCAGACAATACACAGAAACAAAAATTATGCCTCAATTGCACCTAAATTTTGCAAAAGAAAAGCTTTGCAAAAAAAAAAACATCGGTGCAAAAATAGACAAGTTCATGGTAGCCTGTCACGTTCTGTTGTCACGGTGGGATTAGTGTTATTGGAGTTGGTTCAGGAACCTGATAGTTGTAGGAAGTAACTGTTCCTGAACCTGGTGAAGTAGGTCTTTAGGTTTCTGTACCTCCTACCCGATGGTAGCTCTGAGAGAAGGTCACGAACCAGATGGTGGGGTTCGTTGATCTGCCTTCTTGAGGCTGCAGATTAAGACTGCGTGTGAGGCTGAAGTTAATGTGTGAATTCAATAGTGAATCCAATAACAGTCTTCTAGTTTCACAATATTATGTGGCACGGTGGCGCAGCGGTAGAGTTGCTGCCTTACAGCACTTAAGGCGCCAGAGACCCAGGTTCGATCCTGGCTACGGGTGCTTGCCTGTACGGAGTTTGTACCTTCTCCCCGGGACCTGCGTGGGTTTTCTCCGAGAACGTAGGTTTCCTCCCACACTCCAAAGATGTACAGGTTTGTAGGTTAATTGGGTTGGAATAAAAATGTAAAAATTGTCCCTAGTGTAGGATAGTGTTAATGTACGGGAATCGCTGGTCGGTGCGGACTCGATGGGCCGAAGGATCTGTTTCCGCGCTGTATCTCTAAACTAAGCTAAAACGAAACTAGTTACTTATTCCAGATTTATAGTAGATATATATAGTCCGCCCCTGCCATTATTAACCCAGTTACTTCTGTAGTAGGATACCTAATTAAGTCAATGTTACTGCGTTTAGCTGAGGCAATAGGGTTTACAAATGATCATTTTTTTGATGAACCCGATATTTTCATTATAGGATAATGGTATGAATCCATATCACAATAACAAGGAACTGCAGATGCGAGCTTATAACAAAAATAGGCACAAAGATACGTGCAGGAAGAAACTGTAAAAGCTGGTTTAAACCGAAGACAGACTCAAAAAGCTGGAGTAACTCAGCGGGTCAGGCAGCATCTCTGGAGAGAAGGAACGGGTGATGTTTTGGGTCGAGACCCTTCTTCAGACTCGAAGAAGGGTCTCCACCCGAAAAGTCACCCATTCCTTCTCTCCAGAGATGCTGCCTGAGTTACTCCAGCGTTTTGGGTCTATCTACAGACACAAAGATAGTCTGACGAAGGATCTCGACCCAAAACGTCGCCTATCCTTTTTGTCCAGTGATGCTGCCCTGACCCCGCTGAGTTACTCCAGCACTTTGTGTCGATCACAGTTGTATCTAATAGGTATCTTTCTCTCAACTGCCTCAGACATTGGATGCTGTTTTATTGAGAGTTTGGCCAGCTGATGTGCCAGGGAGACTGAGATGAATCAAAAGTGCCAAAAGTGGGTGAGTGGTCAGCTTTTATTTGGTGTAGACTCTGCAGATTACTCCATCATTACTGCAGATTCTAAAAGCCCATAAAGGTTAAATGACACTATAAATTTCCTTTGCTATTGCCAAACATGGAGTAAAGTCACAAAACGCTGGAGCGGGCCTCCAGGTGAGGAGAAGTGCTGAAGATGGTGGGCGGAAGACGACCGTTTAATTACGAGAAGTCAGGACCAACTCTGAAACTGGCAAATCTCCGACTGGCCACAATGCAGAGAACAGCTTCACTTAAAAATCCAGATCTGTTCTGCTAAATCTGTATTGGAACGACGTTCCCAGTTGATTTCACTCCACGTAATAAAAAGGAACTACAGATGCTGGTTTATCCTAAAGATGGACACAAAATGCTGGAGTAACTCAAAAGGTCAGGCAGGTTTTCTGAAGACACTGAATGATAGTTTGCTGGATGATCCAGATGGAGGCGATGGCTAGTTTAGTTTAAATAGACACAAAATGCTGGAGTAACTCAGTGTTTAGTTGAGTTTAGTTTAGTTTAGTTTAGTTTAGTTTCACGTGTACCGAGGTACAGTGAAAAGCTTTTTGTAGCGTGCTATCCACTCAGCGGAAGGACTACACATTATATGCATATACCCATGCGTAACAGAAAGACTACATATGATTACAATTGAGCCAGATACAGATACAGGATAAAGGGAATAACACATAGTTCAGTAAAGTCTGATTAAAGATAATCCGAGTGTCTCCAGTGAAGTCTATGGTAGCTCAGGACCCCTCTCTAGTTATTGAGAGGATGGTTCAGTTGCCTGATAACAGCTAGGATGAAACCGTCATCAACAGGCCTTAATTGCCAGCTGCCACTTGAACTTTGAAAATAGAACCAAACCTGGTGTCTCTTGCATCTGGTCTCAGTGGGCTATTTCTATGCACTTGATACTTAATTTGGAATTGTGTTTACGTAGAGTAATAGTTTACTGAAGTTTATGTAAAAAAAAAAATCACAGTACCTCGGTACATGTGACAATAAGAACCATTGATTAAACCATTTTGGTGCACTCTAATGGATGCAGAAGAGTTTCTAGGCAAGTATTCGGCATAAAGTTACAGACCTTTAGCTTAGTTCAATTTAGTTTAGTTTAGTTTGTTGTCACGTGTACCGAGGTACAGTGGAAAGCTGTTTGTTACGCACTATCCAGTCAGTGGAAAGACAGCACGTGATTCCAATCGAACCATCCACAGTGTACAGAAGAGCCTCGACCCGAAACGTCACCTATTCCTTTTCTCCAGAGATGCTGCTTGACCCGCTGAGTTACTCCAGCATTTTGAGTCTATCTTTGGTGTAAACCAGCATCAGCGGTTCGTTCCTAGAGTGGACAGATACAGAATAAAGGGAATAATGCTTAATGCAAGATAAATTTCTTAAGGGGTTGGACAGGCTAGATGCAGGAAGATTGTTCGGGAACAATGTTGGGGAAGTCCAGAACAAGGGGTCACAGTTTAAGGATAAGGGGGAAGTCTTTTAGGACCGAGATGAGAAAGTTTTTTTTCACACAGAGAGTGGTGAATCTGTGGAATTCTCTGCCACAAAAGGTAGTTGAGGCCAGTTCATTGGCTATATTTTAAGAGGGAGTTAGATGTGGCCCTTGTGGCTAAAGGGATCAGGGGGTATGGAAAGAAGGCAGGTACAGGATACTGAGTTGGATGATCAGCCATGATCATATTGAATGGCGGTGCAGGCTCGAAGGGCCGAATGGCCTACTCCTGCACCCATTTCCTATGTTTCTATGTTTCTAAAGGTCAGTAAACCCTGATGAAAGATAGTCTAAAGGTCCCCAAAGAGATAGATGGGAGATCAGGAGCATTCTCTAGTTGTTGATAGGGTGGTTGGTTCAGTTATCTGATCACAGCTGGGAAGAAACTGTCTCTGAATCTGGAGGTGTGTGTTTTCACACTTCTATACCTGTGCATATGCCATGTGCAGGAAGGAACTGCAGATGCTGGTTTACACCGAAGGTAGACACAAAATGCTGGAGTAACTCAGCGGGACAGGCAGCATCTCTGGACGGAAGGAACGGGGGGTGACGTTTCGGGTCGAGACTCTTCTCCAGACCATGCGTGGATCATGTGCAGGTTCGGCAGTCAGTTACTGACAGGAGGATGCACGATTAATGACATTGAAAACACCCCCCCCCCCCAGGCTCCTGATTCACTCATTAGTCAAGCCAGATTGGAATCGATGTTTGTACAAAACCCAAACTTGTTTCGTGATTGTGCAACATCATAAACTGCCAGAGATTGGCACGTCGTTCTGAAACGCTGTGGACACGTGTGGAACGGCACGGTTATTATCTCGTGTTGAGAAATGAACACCATTGTTCTCCGGGGCATTCCAGTGAGGTGACAAAGCCATCTACAACCTCTATCTATTTCATCTTTTCACTAACATGAACAACTGTGAAGATAAACTTAGTTGCAGGAACAGTTTTTGTTTTGCTGACGTGCAGCTTGGTAAATTCTAGTTTAATCAGCCTTTTCACAGTTTGCCAAAAGATGTTGGGTACAAATGATAAGAAAGTTGAGGTCATTCATGAGACAACACTTTCTCTCTTTAATTCATATCGTTGGCACTAATTTCATAAATGACACAGTGATGGTCTCAGTCAACATTATATTCAAAACTTGCTCTGGAACTGTGTCAGTGTGGGGAGTACTGCCTGGAAAAGTCGGAATTAGAGTCTTAGAGTCCTACAGCAATGGAAACAGGCCCGATGGCCCAACTTACCAGAAAGCAGTCACCAAGAGGTCAAACATACTGCACTTTGAGTGGTCGCCCATTATGATTTCCATGCAGAGCCAATTTATTTTCACTCCCGTTCAAACTAAGCAAGTTTTCCACTCCAACAAATTCAGATTGGGTTGGGAGGGGGTCATGCCATGGTGTCACAGAATCATACGGTGTAGAAACAGGCCCTTCGGCCCAATTTGCCCTCACCGACCAACATGCCCCATATTCCTCCGAACTTATCCTGTCCATGTTCCTGCCTAAATGTTTCTTAAACACTGCAATGGTACCTGCGTCAACTACCTCCTCTAGCAGCTCATTCCATGCACCCACCACCCTTTGTGTGAGGAAGTTACCACTCAGGTTCCTATTAAATCTCTCCTCTATTGAAAGACAGCCTTTTGTGTTAGGTTACATTGACTGAATACAATGGTGAGGACACACCATCCCTCATGCTTGAAATTGGCTTCATACAAATATTCAGTAGGCTGTGGTGTGTGGATTTTTGCTGTACTGCTGTGATTTTCTATCTGCACTGAGGTACAGTGAAAAGCTTTTTGTTGCATGTAGTCCTCAGCGGAAAGACTAAACATGATTACAGTCGAGCCATCCAGTGTACAGATAGAGGAAAAAGGGAATAACGTTTAATGCACGATAAAGTTCTTTAAAGTCCGATTAAAGATAGTCCGAGGGTCCCCAATGAGGTAAATGGTAGCTCAGGACTGCTCTCCTGGTGTTGGTAGGATGGTTCAGTTGCCTGATAACAGCTGGGAAGAAACTGTCCCTAAAATTGGTGGGAGGTGTTTTCACACGTCTGTACCTCTTAACTGATGGGAGAGGGGGGAAGAGGGAGTGACCGGGATGAGACTCATCCTTGATTATGTTGGTGGCCTTGCTGAGTCAGCGTGAATTGTAGATGGAGTCAATGGAAGGGAGGTTGGTTTGTGTGATGGTCTGGGCTGCGTCCACAATTCTCTGCAATTTCTTGCGGTCTTGGATCGTTCTCGGCGGTGACTTGGTCGCTTGGATTCAGAACTAGTTGACTCATCGAAGACAATGTGTTGTGGTGGAAAGGTGATATTTTGGCTGGAGGTCTGTGACCAGTGGAGTTCTGCATGGATCTGTGCCAGGACCTCTGTTTGTTTGCGATGTATATAAAAACAACTTGGATGTAAATGTAGGGATAAAAACTGCAGATGCTGGTTTAAATCCAAGGTAGACACAAAATGCTGAAGTAACTCAGCGGGCCAGGCTGCATCTCTGGGGAGAAGGAGTGGGTGACGTTTCGGGTCAAGACCCTTCTTCAGACTGATGAAGGTAGGTGGGTTGGCTAGTAAGTTTTCAGATGACACCAAAATTATTTGAGTTGTACTTAGTAGGGAAGGCCGTCAAAGCATACAGCGGGTATAGATCAGAAATAGATATAGATCCAAAAAACCTAAAAGAAACGGGCTGAAAATTGGCAGATGGAGTTTAAGGTGAGTGAGGAGTTGAACTTCAAGGGCTCAAATGTAGGGGAAAGTATACAGTTAATGGAAAGATCTTTAACACCATTGAAGTACAATGGGATGTTGAGGTCCAGGTCTATTGCCCCTGAATAGACAATAGACAATAGGTGCAGGAGGAGGCCATTCGGCCCTTCGAGCCAGCACCGCCATTCAATGTGATTATGGCTGATCATTCTCAATCAGTACCCTGTTCCTGCCTTCGCCCCATACCCCCTGACTCCGCTATCCTTAAGAGCTCTATCCAGCTCTCTCTTGAATGCATTCAGAGAATTGGCCTCCACTGCCTTCTGAGGCAGAGAATTCCACAGATTCACAACTCTCTGACTGAAAAAGTTTTTCCTCATCTCAGTTCTAAATGGCCTACCCCTTATTCTTAAACTGTGGCCCCTTGTTCTGGACTCCCCCAACATTGGGAACATGTTTCCTGCCTCTAACGTGTCCAACCCCTTAATAATCTTATACGTTTCGATAAGATCTCCTCTCATCCTTCTAAAGTGGATGAGAATGTGGAAATACTGATAGATAGGGTGATAGAGAAGGCAGGGTGCTTGACTTCTTCAGTTGGGGCATCCAATATAAGAGTCAAGAGGCCACATGTGCAGCTTTCTAGGACTTTGGCGTGCTGCATTTGGAATATTGTGAACGTTTTTTTGTCAGCCCCCGTGACATGTAAGAGGTGGAGGCTTTGGAGAGGGCACAGCGAAGGTTGGCCAGAACGCTGCCTGGATGAGAGAATATTAGCTACAAGGAGAGGTTAGAGAAAATTGTTTTCTCCGAAATGCCAGAGGTTGAGGGGAGGCCTGATAAAAGCATGTGAAACAATGAGAGGCATAAATAGGGTCGGACATCAGACCCTTTCCGAAGGGTTTAAATGTCAAAGTCTAGAGACCGCTGATTTAAGGCGAGAGGGGCAAAGCTGATTGGAACTTGATTAGTACGGGTGTCAGAGGTTATGGGGAGAAGGCAGGAGAATGGGGTTAGGAGGGAGAGATAGATAGAGCTCTAGGGGCTAGTGGAATCAAGGGATATGGGGAGAAGGCAAGCACGGGTTATTGATTGTGGACGATCAGCCATGATCACAATGAATGGCCGTGCTGGCTCAAAGGGCCGAATGGCCTCCTCCTGCACCTATTTTCTATGTTTCTATGTTTCTATAGATCAGCCATGATTGAATGGCAGAGTAGTCTTGAATGGCCGAATTCTACCCCTATTCCTTATGACCTTATGAAATGTTCAGGGCAAGTTTTCTACACAGAGAGTGGCGTGAGATATGACAGTGGCATTTATGAAGCTTCTAGATCGGCACGTGGATCTGCAGGGAATGGAGGGCTATGGATCAACCTCAGGCAGAGGAGCTGAGTTCAACTTGGCATCATGTTTGGCATTGATATTGTGGGTGTAAGGGCCTGTTCTTTTGCTGCAGTCTTCTAAGTTCTATTTTTAGGCCTTGCTGGCCTCCCACCAGTACAACAATCATGCAGTCTGGAAGACAAAGTGGTTTTGGGTTGTGACTTTCACCAGTTTAAACTTTAGTATTTACTTTACTTGAGACTTTAGAGACGTAGAGCAGAAACAGATACTTTGGCCCACCGAGTCCGCGCCGACCATCGACCATTCCGTACACTAACCAACGCACACTTGGGACAATTCGACAACTTTTACAACTTAACAAAGCCAATTAACCTATAAACCTGTACATCTTCAGAGTGTGGGAGGAAACCGGAGCGACTGGAGAAAACCCACGCAGGTCACAGGGAGAACGTACAAACTCTGTAGGGATAACATCCATAGGCAGGATCAAACCCGGATCTCCGGCGCTGCAAGGCAGTAACTCTACCATTACGCCACTGTGTCACCTGATATGATAGTGTCAATTAAGAAGCTTTTGGATAGGCACAGGGATGTGCAGGGAATGGGGGGACATGGATCATGTACATGCAGAGGAGGTGAGTTGAACTTGGCATTAAAGTCTGGCATGGACATTGTTGGCCCGAGTGCAAGCTCTGGTGCTGCAATCTTCTATGTTCTACTTTTAGGCATTGTTGGCCTCTCAACAGTTCAATAATCATCCAGTCTGGAAGGCAAAGTCGTTCTGGGTTTGTGACTTTCACCAGTTCCTCTGGATAGTTGGCTGGCTTGAGAGGCAAGTGAGATGAGTAAGGCCTTCTCAGCTTTATCCTGTTGGCAACAGAATGCCTCACATCCAGGGTGCAGTCAGAGACCTGGCAGGGCTCCGTCCGCTCAGTATTTATCTCAGCTGGTGTTCGCACTTCCTCTCTGAGCACAGTTTTAAAAGTTTGCAAAAGTTTGTGACTGCTCACCAACAACTGGTCACAATCTTGCCTGAGCCCAAGTAAACTCACAGGAACCACTTGCCAAATCATTAGACAAGGCACCGCAGCAGGGCGGCACGGTGGCGCAGCGGTAGAGTTGCTGCCTTACAGCGAATGCAGCGCCGGAGTCTCAGGTTCGATCCTGAGTACGGGCGCCGTCTGTACGGAGTTTGTACGTTCTCCCCGTGACCTGCGTGGGTTTTCTCCGAGATCTTCGGTTTCCTCCCACACTCCAAAGACGTGCAGGTACGTAGGTTAATTGGCTTGGTAAATGTAAAAAAAAAATTTGTCCATAGTGGGTATGGGATAGTGTTAATGTGCGGGGATCGCTGGGCGGCGCAGACCCGATGGGCCGAAGGGCCTGTTTCTGCGCTGTATCTCTAAATCTAAATCTAAATCTAAAACAAAGTTAGATACAGAATGCTGGAGTAACTCAGCGGGACAGGCAGCACATCTGGAGAAAAGGAATGGGTGACGATTCGGGTCGAGGCCCTTCTTCAGATGAAGGGTCTCGACCCGAAACACCACCCATTCCTTCTCTCCAGAGATGCTGTCTGTCCCGCTGAGTTACTCCAGCATTTTGTGTCGTTCTCAGGTTTGTAGGTTAATTGGCTTGGTACAAATGTAAAACTGTCTCTCATGTGGGAAGGATAGTGTTAGTGTGCGGGGATCGCTGGTCAGCATGGACTCAGGGGGGCAGAAGGGCCTGTTTCCGCACTATATCTAAACTAAACTAAATAAAACTAATGTGACTGCTTACCAATAACTGGTCTTGCCTGAACCCAAGGAGACTCAGAGAAACCACTTGTAAAATCATTAGACAGATTCCAGAGTTAACCAATAATTTCAAGTCTGGGTTTATGGTGTGCAAACTCTCTGATTCATGTAACTGCCCAAACACATCCGTACACATCTATTTTTATATATGTTCTCAATCAAAATTACTTTTTCCCTACCCTTTCGATCCTTTGGGATTTTTCCCAAAATAAAGTAGGCATGCGGCCATTTAGCGTGTGCCTATTAGTTTGATTTATTGGTTGTATATGGAAAACTATATGAAGTTCACAATTCTGTGGAAATCCAACATTGTTTTGGTTGCTGACGGTTAATTGCCTGGAGAAATTTAGTCGCACAATAAGTGGTCAATTAATCCATGTGTGCCCTCTAAATATTAACAAATGAATTGGTTCAGGGAGCGATAATTTCCACAATGCCCTTCACTTGCTTAAGTAACTGCCATAAATCGAACGCATTTAATGGAAACTTTTTTGACTTATTGTGCAATTTGGGCTAAATGTTGAAAATCTAAAGCTGCCAACGTGGATATTTTACAGTCTGCCACACAGATATCTCAGCCTGCATGCATTGGGTTTTAATAAAGTCTTCACCCTGTCTAGAATTGCAGTGGACACGACATTGGGGTGAGGTCATGTTTGTCATCTATGTACTAAAACTCTCGTTCGTTTGTTTGTTTGTTCCTGAAACGGTACACGATAGCGCGATAATTTTAGGCCCAACTTACTCACCGTCGTCCCTTTGGTGCTAATGGAAGAAGTTTCATTGAAATCGGTGTTATATTTTTAGTGTTATTCACATTTTAAAGTTAAAATCTATCTCCCAGGGATAGAGGGGGAGGGAGGGAGGGAGGGAGGGAGGGGAGAGGGGGGAGGATAAGGGGGGTTGAGGGGGATGGAGTGGGGGGGAGGGGAAGGGGCAGGGGAAGGATGAGGGGGAGGAAGGAGGGGGAGCGAGGGGGGGGAGAGGGGAGGAGGGTGCTGCACCAATGCAGGAGAGGTGTGGGCCCACTTGGTCCAGTTTCACTTAAACCTGCAAAAATGCGACTAAACGTAGCTCATTTTCATGAGTTATTTTATGAAATTTTATGAAATTTTATGAAATTATATGAAATTTTATGAAATTTTATGAAATTTTATGAAATGTTATTAAAATTTTATGAAATTTGATGAAATTTTCTTGGTCTTCCTCAGTCTGTTTATCCCTCTGGAAGAAATAACCCTCAGTCTGAAGAAGGGTCTCGTAAACATCACCCGTCCCTTCTCTCCAGAGATGCTGCCTGTCCCGCTGAGTTACTCCAGCATTTTGTGTCTATCATTGGAAGGGTTCATGTTCAGTATAGTTCAACGTTGGTATTCATAATCAGTCGACACAAGAGTATTGTAGACACGTCGGGTGGCACAGCGGCACAGTGGTAGAGTTGCTGCCTTACAGCGCCAGAGACCCGCGCTCGATCCTAACTTTGGGTGCTGAGCTTGCACGTTCTCCCAGTTACCCGCGTGGGTTTTTTCTGGTTTCCTCCCACATTCCAAAAACATGCAGGTTTGTAGGTTAACTTGCTTCTGTAACGTGCCCTTAGTGCGTAGGATAGAACTTGTGTATGGATGATTGCTGGTTGGCGTGGACCGCAGGGCCTGTTTCGATGCCCTATCTCTGAATTAAACTAGAACAGAAGCTGGGTAATTGAGGCTATTCTGGTTCCATGCAGAATGGAATTGAGGCTATTCCCTGCATCTCCATCGTGGCACTGTAAATTATTTTCCCTCTTGAGCCTGGTCAATAGGTTTTGAAAGCCTTGATTGGCTTTGGACAGGTACATGGTTTGAGGGATGTGAGCCAAATGCATCCAGGTGGGACTAGTGTAGATGGGGCATCTTGGTCGGCATGAGAAAGTTGGGACAAAGGGTCTGTTTCCATGCTGTATAACTCAATGACTCTGCTTCTCATCTCCTGTGGACAGACGGTTTCAGGCTGTTGTTCTCTTTTCCTCACATCCAACTCCATGTCCTAGACTTTCATTTGGCCCTTCATGAGGGATCAAATAGTAAGTCAAGTTAGACAATTGGTCTAACCAACCTCACTGACCACAGGTGGATAGGGTGGTCAAGAAGGCCTTTGGCACATTGGCCTTCATCATTCAGTATTGTTCAAAGAAGTTGAGAGATCATATTACAGCTGTGTAAGACATTGATGAGGCCACATGTAGAGTACTGTGTTCAGTGTTGGTCACCATGTAATTGGAAGACATTGTTTAGGGTGCAGAGAAGATTCACGAGGATGTTGCCAGGACTCAAGGGCCTGAACTATAGAGAGAGGTTGTGCAGGGTAAGACTTTATTCCTTGGAGCGTAGGAGGATGAGGGGTGATCTTGTCGAGGTGTATAAGATCATGAGAGGAATAGATAGGATAAAGGTTCACCCATAGTAGAGGAATCAAGAACCAGAGGACATGGGTTTAAGGTGAGGGGAGAAAGATTTAATAGGAACCTGAAGTACAACTTTCTTTACAGGTAGGTATATGGAACGAGCTACTGGAGGAGGTAGTTGAGTCAGTTACTATCACAATGTCTCAAAACCATTTTGACAAGCACATGGATAGGATAGGTTTGGGGGAATATGGGCCAAATGCAGGCAGGTGGGACTAGAGTAGATGGCGCATGTTGGTGGCATGAGCAAGCTGGGCTGACAGGCCTGTTTCCATGCTGTATGACTCTATGCCTCTATATCTCTAATTCTCTGTTATCCTCAGTGTCCCCTCATGTCCCAATAACTTGCTGTTATGTTATAAATATTTTAAGCAAATGCACTGATAAGCGTGTGCAGTGAATAGTCCAATGGCATTTTATTGTTACGTGTATTTAAGTACAGGTAAGTTCTTTTTTTGCATACAGTCGTACTATACCTTCGGTCAATTCAGTTCAGTTCAGTTTAGTTTATTGTCACATGTACCGAGGTACAGTGAAAAGCATTTGTTGCAATAGACAATAGACAATAGGTGCAGGAGTAGACCATTCGGCCCTTCGAGCCAGCACTGCCATTCAATGTGATCATGGCTGATCATTCTCAATCAGTACCCCATTCCTGCCTTCTCCCCGTACCCCCAGACTCCGCTATCCTTAAGAGCTCTATCTAGCTCTCTCTTGAATGCATTCAGAGAATTGGCCACCACTGCCTTCTGAGGCTGCCAGCACTGCCATTCAATGTGATCATGGCTGATCATTCTCAATCAGTACCCCATTCCTGCCTTCTCCCCATACCCCCAGACTCCGCTATCCTTAAGAGCTCTATCTAGCTCTCTCTTGAATGCATTCAGAGAATTGGCCTCCACTGCCTTCTGAGGCTGAGGTTGCGTGCTGTCTAGTCAGCAGAAAGACAATACCTGATTGCAATCGAGTCATTTGCAGCGTGCAGATGCACGATCGAGGAATAATGTTAAGTGCAAGGTAAAGCCAGCAAAGTCCGATCAAGGATAGTCTGCAGGTAAAGTAAGAAATGTTGCTGTAGGAGTAAAGATTTAAGAGTGTGGAGCGATTGTAATATGTGATTGTACATTTGCTTATCTGGCCAGTACTCAAATAGTCGCCTGGGTTGGGCGCCATCATGGAAGCAAACAATTATACAAAACATTAAAGTGTAATGCAACAACGAAAGTTATGTAACTGTATATTTTATGATTAAAGTACTTTTTTTTTGAGAAGCAAAAGAATCTGGTCCTCACAATATCTTAAAAACTTTAATGAATTAACTCCTTTAGCTTCCAAGCCCACAAAATGGCAAATTTGGCGTCACGGTGGCGCAGCAGTAGAGTTGCTGCCTTACAGTGCTAGAGAGCTGGGTTCGATCCTGACTACGGGGGCTGGCTGCATGGAGTTTGTACGTTCTCCCCAGTGACCGCATGGCTTTTCTCCAGGTGCTCCGGTTTCCCGCCAACAATCCAAAGACGTGCAGGCTTGTAGGATAATTAATTGTCCCTAATGTGTAGGATAGTGTAAGTGTGTGGGGATCGCCGGTTGGCACGGACTGGGTGGGCCGAAGGACCTGTTTCCACACTGTATCTCCAAACTAAACCAAACTAAATTGATATATAACTGGATATTGTAGATGCTGGAAATCTAAAATGGAGGCAGAAGACGCTTGAATGCTCAAAGGCTTGGACGGCTTCTGCGGAGGGTGAAAGAGTATCGGTGTTTCAGAATGGTAGTCCCACGAGCAACTCTGTTATCTTTCACGCAGCGTGGTTTTATTTTTACACTCACTATTTCTGTGAATAACCGCTAATAAGTTCCTGTGTGTCTGAAACGCAGCTGAAGAAGGAAACGCAAACAAAAAGGCTACTGCAACTTTGGAAGCCTTTTCTGATTTCTTATCTTGGAAAGTCTCCAAATGCAGTTGGCAATGGACAAGCAGACAAAGAACCCGGAAACCAATTTTACAGTGGTTTTCTTTCATGTGCTTTTGTCGACTGCATTGAATGATAAAAACAACAACAATTTCAGCTCTTAATCTGTTCCGGTCTGCACCACAACCTTCTCACAAAGTTCCTAGTACGTTTTCTTAACGATAGTAACCTGGAATGGTTTCAAAAAACATGGACAACTGCTACGGCTAAGAAAGACTGCCATTTTTCAAAGCACGTAAAAGTGTTTTTTTTAATGAGAATAAAAGGTGTAATTTATAACAATGATTTATAGGAACACATACTTGAGTGGTTGGGGAGTTTTATAATGTTAAGTGGATTTGACATTTTACCTTGTATGGTGATGTTGTTTAATGCAACTCTTAAATAATTCATACCATCAACAGTATCGCCGAAGTTAATTGGTGGACATTGATGATATCCTTACTTATCACTGCGATCAGAAATGTAGCTGCTGACAGTGCCTGTCACCATTAATATTTATTGTATTTACTTGCCAAAATAACAGCGGGAAACGACTATTGAAAACTTCCCCGGATTTAATTCTGGAAGCCGTATTTCTGATTGAAATTGCCTCAAAAGC
>NC_135958.1:72724887-72800169 GCF_053455715.1 Rhinoraja longicauda
AAGACCCTTTTTCAAACTGAGAGTCAGGGGAGCGGGAGGAAAGCTTTTTGTTTTGTTAAAGGATTGTATGGTTTAGGGACAAAATATTGCCTCAACTTAAATAAACGATGGGCCAGGTAATATTTAACAGTGTTCTTGCTCCTGGTTATATCCTCAAGGTCCATACTGTTGGCACAACAGTCACCGTACAC
Organism: Rhinoraja longicauda; assembly: GCF_053455715.1. Classification (NCBI taxonomy): domain Eukaryota; kingdom Metazoa; phylum Chordata; class Chondrichthyes; order Rajiformes; family Arhynchobatidae; genus Rhinoraja; species Rhinoraja longicauda. The sequence continues at coordinate 72,725,079 of NC_135958.1, forward strand.
TCATGCCCTTTGTGGTCAAATTATTTGTGAACTTACACATTGATTGTGGCGTTTTTTTTGGTTGACGATGTGTCACCATCTTCTCACCAACTAGAGAGGGGACCTGACCTACCATCTACCTCATTAGAGGCCTTTGGACTATCTTTAATTGGACTTTATTACTGGACTTTATCTTGCACTAAACAATAGACAATAGACAATAGACAATAGGTGCAGGAGTAGGCCATTCGGCCCTTCGAGCCAGCACCGCCATTCAATGTGATCATGGCTGATCATTCTCAATCAGTACCCCGTTCCTGCCTTCTCCCCATACCCCGATTTTCCTTTTATCCTGCATCTGTACTCTATGGACGGGCCTTGATTGTAATCATGCATAGTCTTTTTACTGACTGAAAAAAAGCTTTTCACTGTACCTCAATGCACGTGACAATCTTTCTCCTAAAACTCTCAATTGTTTGTTTGTTTGTTTGTTCCTGAACTACAGCCAAAACGGTACACGATAGCGTGACAATTTTAGGCCCATTTTACTCCCCGTCGTCCCTTTGGTGCTAATGGAAGAAATTTTATTGAAATCAGCGTTATATTTTTAAAGTTATTAACATTTTAAAGTTTGAGTCTATCTCCTAGGGAGGGAGGGGGGAGGGAGGGAGGGAGGAGGGTGGAGGGAGGGGGTGGAGGGAGAGAGGGGGAAGGAGGGAGGATAAGGGGGATGGAGTGGGGGGGAGGGGAAGGGGAGAGAGGAAGGGAGAGGGGAAGGGGAGGGGAAGGGGAGAGGAAGGGGGGAAGGGGGTGGGAGAGGGGAGGGGGGTGGAGGGAGGGGGAGGGAAGGGGGGAGGGAGAGGGAGGGACGGGGTAGGGGGGAGAGGGGGAGTAGTGGGAGGAGGGGAGGGGTCGGAGGGGGAGAGGGGAGGGGGAGAAGACGGTGCTGCACCAATGCAGGAGAGGTTTGGGCCTAACGGGTCCACTTGGTCTAGTAATAAACTAAAAACACTTAACTAAACAAATGTTAATGGTTAAATGTACAAAAAAGAGTCACATTGATTAATCCTATTCAGATTTTTTAATGAACTTAGATTAAGGGATTAAGTTCATAGATACACACGGAATGCTGGAGTAACACAATGGATCAGGCAGCATCTCAACACACTCCATCCTCGGTCAAGATTGTAAATGGTCCCAGGTGTGCAGGATGGTGCTAGTGTACGGGGATTACTGGTCAGCTATCCTGACCACTGGTGCTGTCAGCACGGAGTTTGTACATTCTCCCCGTGACCTGCATGGGTTTTCCTCGGGTGCTTTGGTTTTCTCCCACATTCTAAAGGCGTACATGCTTGTCGGCTAATTGGCTTGGTAAAATTGTAAATTGTCCCTATTATGGAGGATAGTGTTCGTGTGCGGGTTAGTCCGTGTGGACTCGGTGGGCCAAAAGGGCCTGTCTCCACACTGTATCACTATCTCTAAAGTACAGTAAACATTTTGAGGGGGGTTACAGAGACTGATGACTTGGCAGCTCAAGAGACCGCCAGCCGATGAGGAGAATTTCACCGACAAGTGGTTTGTTTGTGCAATGCGTTCCCTGAGGTAGGTCTTGTCTCATTCCAAACCTCATGATTGGATGACATGCTCAAACAATATTGATACCAAGGCTTATCGAGGAATTCGTGTCTCAATAACCTGCAGCAACATGAACTACTTCATCTTAACGTACTGTAACCCTACGGGGAAAGAATATGTAATCATTATATATAACCATTTGTGGGCATTTCGTAATTTTAGGAACATTTGCAACAAGAGATTATTTCTACCCTAAAAGATCCCACTTCGGTTTAGGAGCTGTAGCACACTCAAACATATCCACTATTTTCAATGTGATTTCCTTGCCATGTTCAAAGCAAAAAATAGACTCAATAGGCAATGGACAATAGACAATAGGTGCAGGAGTAGGCCATTCGGCCCTTCAAACCAGCACCTTGTTCTGGGGGGTACAGAACAAGGGGCCACAGTTTAAGAATATGGGGTAGGCCATTTAGAACTGAGATGAGGAAAAACTTTTTCAGTCAGAGAGTTGTGAATCTGTGGAATTCTCTGCCTCAGAAAGCAGTGGAGGCCAATTCTCTGAATGCATTCAAGAGAGAGCTAGTTAGAGCTCTTAAGGATAATGGAGTCGTGGGGTATGGGGAGAAGGCAGGAACGGGGTACTGATTGAGAATGATCAGCCATGATCATATTGGATGGCGCTGCTGGCTCAAAGGGCCAAATGGCCTCCTCCTTCACCTATTGTCTATTGTCTATACAACCATTCAATGTCATCATGGCTGATCAATCTCAATCAGTACCCCGTTCCTGCCTTCTCCCCATACCCCCTGACTCCGCTATCCTTAAGAGCTCTATCTAGCTCTCTCTTGAACTCCTTCTACTCAAAGGTTTAATTTTTCCATATAAGTGCCATGAAATAGTGAATATCTTGCTGCATTTATTTTATTTTGATTGAATCATTTGAAAGGGACAGAGTGGGGAAAAGGCCCTTCGGCCCACCGAGACCACCCTGACCATCAATCACCTGTTTACGTTAATTCCACGTTAACCCTCTTTCTCATCCATTCCCGACACACTGGAGCCACTTACAGAGGCCAATTAATCCACACGTCTTTGGGATGTGGTAGGAAATCCACACGGTCACAGAGAGAATGTGCAAACTCCACACAGACAGCACCCGAGGTCAGGATCGAACCTGGGTCTCTGGTGCTGTGAAGCAGCAGCTGTAACAAGCTGTGCCACTGTGCCGCCCATTTTAAATGCACCAACTGCTTTAGGTTGAGGTCTTGGCAGACCATTTAAATGTAGGTATATAATAAACATTCATCCACTTTAATATATTTGGGTCGGCACGGTGGCTCAGCGGTAAAGTTGCTGCCTTAGATTTAGAGATACAGCGCGGAAACAGGCCCTTCGGCCCACCGAGTCCGCGCCGCCCAGCGATCCCCGCACACTAACACTATCCTACACACACTAGAGACAATTTTTTAAAAACATTTACGCAGTCAATTAACCTACATACCTGTACGTCTTTGGAGGTCCTTACAGCGACAGAAATCCGGGTTTGATACTGACTATGTGTGCTGTCTTTATGGAGTTTGTACGTTCTCCCAGTGACCATGTGGGTTTTCTCCGGGTGCTCCGGTTTCCTCCCACACTCCATAAACCTGCAGGTTTGTAGTTTAATTACCTTTGGTAAATTCCAAATTTTCCCTCGTGTATAGGATAGTGCTAGTATACGGGGTGAATGATGATCGGCACGGACTCGGTGGGCCGAAGGGCCTGTTTCCGCTCTGTATCACTAAAGTCTATTCTGCAGATATGATGATAGTAGAATTATTTGTGTTTGTGTTAGTTATCACTCTGCGAAACTGACAGAAACGTTTGGGTTTCCATGCAAGTGTGATTGTAAATTGAAATGTTAAAGCTGCCATTGGAAATTTAGCCATTATCCCTGAGCATTGCTGTTCATAGCCCGTCTACTACAATCATAAATGAACTATAATTGATTAGTATTTCTAATAGCCCTATTAGTATTAGTGTTTCTTGATTAGTGCAGGTGTCAGAGGGTATGGGGAGAAGGCAGGAGAATGGGGTTAGGAGGGAAAGATAGATCGGCCATGAATGAATGTCGGAGTAGACTTGATGGGCCGAATGGCCTAATTCTACTCCTGCTCCTTATGACCTATAAATGAGTTCATCCCATTGTAAAGAAAAGTTTGAAAAGTTAGGAAAAAACGTAATTGCATACATTTCCCGTGTACAATTTAGAGACGACGTGGGTGACTGTGGCCACATGGAGTTGGTGGAGACGGCCGTGTGAGGCTCTACAGTGGCCGTGGAGAGCAGGTGGACCAGGCACCGTCTCCTGCGGCCACACTGGTGAAAGCCGACAGCAGAGCGGCCCACATGCCATCGATCCTGTGCTGCCAGGACATCAAGCCCCAAGGCGTGAAAATAAGAAATTGCTTATCTCCTTAGACCTAGGTCAGATTTTGCACCCACTTGAGACTTTGGTGATACAACGCGGAAACAGGCCCTTCGGCCCACCCAGTCCGTTGCAGATCCAGCGATCCCCGCACACCAACACTGCCCTTCACACTGCGGACAATTTTTTACCGAAGCCGATTGACCGACTAACCTGTACGTCTTTGGAGTGTGGGAGGAAACCGGAGCATCCGGGGAAAACCCACACAGATCACAAATGCCGTTCAGACAGCACCCGTAGTCTGGATGGAATCCAGGGTCTCTGCAGGATGGAATCCGGGTAAGGCAGCAACTCTACTGCTGCACCATCTCCAAGCAGATTTTTAAAAATTGATTGATTTTAAAGTGACCTTGTGCAATTGTTGAACAGTGAGCTTACCACAATGCTGCGGGCTTTTGCTTCCATGCCACTTCCCACTAGGGGACCAATATGCTCTATTTTTCTCTGGCTGTATCTGACGCGTTCTGGGAGAGATGGAACTAATTGCTATCCACTCCCAATTTTCCACATTAGATCATAGAGCTTTGTGACATGTCCTTTAAGTTAGTTTTAGGATTGGTCCAAATGTTTCAAGTTGTTATTTTGTTTTCTTTTCCTCAGGTTTCCAGCTAATTCCAATTTATTTGCCAGAAAATGGGAGAAAAGTATTTTCTTTACACAAACAAAAACCGATGAGAAAGTTCTTGCCTGTAAAAGACTATAATACGTTAAATCTATGAATTCAAATGTTTCATGTTAGTTTAGTTTACGTAGATACAGAGAAAATAGGTGCAGGAGCTGGCCATTTTAGCCCTTTGAGCCAGCATCGCCATTCAATATGATCATGGCTGATCATCCAGAATCAGTACCCAGTTTTGTTTAGAGATACAGCGCGGAAACAGGCCCTTTGGCCCACCATGTTCGAGCCGACCAGTGGTCACATCACACACACTTGCACTATCGTACCCACACTTGGGACAACTTAAAATTTCACCGAAGTCAATTAACCATCAACCCTGTACGTCTTTGGAACTTGGGAGGAAAACGGAGCACCTGAGGAAAACCCACTGCTACTCTCTGACTAACTGACTTCAAGAAATTTTAAAAGAAAATCATGGAAAATTAGATTGATGTGCCTAATCATGTTGGACTTGCATCTACTGGTGTCAGCCTTGGACGAAATTCACCCTGGTCACTCCCTCTTCACACCTCTCCCATCAGGCAAGAGGTACTGAAGTGTGAACACGCACACCTCCAGGTTCAGGGACAGTTTCTTCCCATCTTTTATCAGGCAACTGAACCATCCTACCACCAACTGGAGAGCAGCCGGGTCTGTGCTGCCATCTGCCTCATTGGAGACAATAGACAATAGACAATAGGTGCAGGAGTAGGCCATTTGGCCCTTCGAGCCAGCACCGCCATTCAATGTGATCATGGCTGATCATTCTCAATCAGTACCCCGTTCCTGCCTTCTCCCCATACCCCCTGACTCCGCTATCCTTAAGAGCTCTATCTAGCTCTCTCTTGAATGCATTCAGAGAATTAGCCTCCACTGCCTTCTGAGGCAGAGAATTCCACAGATCCACAACTCTCTGACTGAAAAAGATTTTCCTCATCTCCGTTCTAAATGGCCTACCCCTTATTATTAAACTGTGGCCCCTTGTTCCGGATTCCCCCAACATTGGGAACATGTTTCCTGCCTCTAACGTGTCCTACCCCTTAATAATCTTATACGTTTCGATAAGATCCCCTCTCATCCTTCTAAATTCCAGTGTATACAAGCCTAGCCGCTCCAGTCTTTCAACATATGACAGTCCCGCCATTCCGGGAATTAACCTAGTAAACCTACGCTGCACGCCTTCAATAGCAAGAATGTCCTTCCTCAACTTTGGAGACCAAATCTGCACACAGTACCCCAGGTGCAGTCTCACTAAGGCACTGTACAACTGCAGAAGGATCTCTTTGCTCCTTGGACTACTACCTTTAATCGGACTTCACAGGGTTTTATCTTGCACTAAACGTTGCTCCCTTTATCCTGCGTCTGTACACCATGGACAGCTTGATTGTAATCACATGTAGTCTTTCCGCTGACTGGATAGCACGCAAACAGAAAGCTTTCCGTTGAACCTCGCTACACGTGACAATAAACGAAACTTGATTTTAACGTGATTTTGTAAGAAACAAATGAATGTATGTGCACAGAAAATGAGATACAAATCCACTTCAAAGGCACAGCAGAACATCAGAAAAATATCTCAAATAATTCTGATAAGTCATTAAAATTTGGATTTAATTTTTTAATTCTAAATTGGCTGAAACAGAGCCAGAAATTGTGTTGGGCTGGACTATCCTTCTTTTTTCATTTATCTTATGACATATAAATATTTTTAATGTATGAAGGATCAAGCAGTTGTGGTAGAGACATAGATTAATATCACGGATGCTGAAGTATAAAGGGCAGATAAACAAGGGCAGGTTTAGTTTAGTTGAGAGTTTTGTTCGGCCCACCGAGTCCGCACTGACTAGCGATTCCCGCACACTAACACTAATTGTCCCTACACGCACTAGGGACAATTTTACATTTATACCAAGCCTATTAACCTACAACCTTGTATGGACTACGCCTTTGGAGTGTGGGAGGAAACCGAAGCTCCCAGAGAAAACCCACACAGGCCATGGGGAGAACATACAAACTCCATGCAGACAGCACCCGTAGTCAGGATGGAACCCGGGTCTTCGGCACTGTAAGGCAGCAACTCTACCACTGTGCCACTGGATCTACTAGTGTCTCCAGCAATTTTTGCTTTTGTTTTAGATTTCTAACATCTGCACTTCATTTTATCCTGTTATCCTGGGACTAGTCAAGTGTGTTTGTTCTGTCAAATTCATTCGGACAAATTGTTCATGTCTTACTCTTATTGTGTTGAGATCTCTTCAGAAGACTTTGATGGCAAAAGCCTTTAAAAGATGCACAGGCTTTTTGTGTGAAGTCCATGTACACAATCCTGAACAGCACGTGTTCAAGCAGACTGCAAATTGGATGTCAGACAATTGTTCTCTCAAAGCCAAGGATCGCTGTTGCAATAGATTGTTCTTCATGCAGGGAGCAATTTTAATACACAGAAGGATTTACTTTTGAGCTGTGGTGCCAGCACTCCAGAATTAATTCCTTCATGAGCAGGCTTTCTGTAATACTGCAGAATGTGAAAATGGAGCATAGAAAATATAAATTATAGAGAGCTGGGTGTACAACCTAGACCACCTCCCAAACCAGCCTCCCTTCCATTGACTCCATCTACACTTCACGCTGCCTCAGCAAAGCCACCAGCATAATCAAGGACCCCGGTCTCACCCCGGTCACTCTCTCTTCTCCCCTCACCCATTGGGCAAGAGGTACAGAAGTTTGAAAACACATAGTATAATTTAGTTTAGTTTAGTTTAGTTTAGTTTAGGTTAGTTCAGTTTGGTTGGGTTTGGTTAGTTTAGTTTAGAGATACATCATGGAAACAAAGCCTTTGACCTACCGAGTCCACGCCGACCAGCGATCACCGTACACTAGCACTGTCCTACACACTAGGGACAATTTACAATCTTTACCAAAGCCAATTAACCTGCAAACCTGCACGTCTTCGGAGTGTGGGAGGAAACCGGGGCACCCGGGGATATTCCACATGGTCACAGAGAGAACGTATAGACTCCATACAGACAGCACCCCTAGTCAGGAGAGAACCCGTCTCTCTGGAACTGTAAGGCAGCAAACTCTACCGCTGCGCCACCGTGCCACCCTGTGCTTCAGTTCCATCATAATATAATATTACCTACGTTAGCGCCAAGAGTCAAATGTGTCATATGTCCCAAAATGGAACAACAAAATTCTTACTTGCAGCAACACAACAGGTTTGTAAAATGGTACTCTGTAGAACCCATCTAAAAAAAATGCAGTACCCATATACAAAAAAACAAAGAAATAAACAATAATAGAACAAAGTAAAAAAAAATAATGCCCCCCCCAAGTCTATACAGTTGGAGGTTGTAGTGTTTAATAGCCTAATGGCTGTAGGGAAGAAACTGTTCCTGAACCTGGACATTACAGTTTTCAGGCTCCTGTACCTTCTTCTCGATGTCAGGAGTAAAATGAGAGCTTGGCTAGGGTGGTGTGGTTTTTTCTGATGATGCCTGCAGTTTTTTTGAGGCAGCGACTCCTGTAGATCCCTTCGATGGTGGGGAAGTCAGTACCCGTGATGGACTGGACAGCGTTCACCACTTTTTTGCAATGTGCGGAACTTTGTGAAACGCTTCTGGTTATCATGTTGCCACCTGCAATCGCCATCAACCTATAACTATTCTGATCATTGTAAGTAAAAATACACTGCATCATAGGAACAGAGGATCAGAGGATTGTACAGAGGTGTATAAAATCATGAGAGGAATAGATCAGGTAGATGCACAGTCTCTTGCCCGGAGCTTGGGGAATCGAGGACCAGAGGACATTGGTTTAAGGTGAAGGGGAAAAGATTTCATACGAATCTGAGGGGTAACTTTTTCACACAAAAGGGTGGTGGGTTTATGGAACGAGCTGCCGGAGGAGGTGGTTGAGGCAGGGACTATTGCAATGTTTAGGAAACGGTTAGACAGGTCCATGGATAGAACAGGCTTGGAGAGATATGGGGCAAACACAGGCAGTTAGGACCGGTGTAGCTGGGACATGTGGGCAAGTCTGACTCCATGACTATGACTCTATGATCTTGACTCTAACAGGCTCCTCAGCTAATGCTAGTTAGTTACTTTCCACATGGACATCCTCTGCCACCTCTCTCACAGAAATCAGATAAACTGTCCCAATTCTATCTATCTATCACAAATGCCCAGTGGTATGAATATTGATTTGTCTAACTTCAAGTAACCCTGGCATTCCCTCTCTCTCCATCCCTCCCCCACCCAAGCCGGTATAGAGACTAAATCTAACTAAAACTAACCAGCGTAATCCCACATTCCATCATTGACTCGGTTGTTTAGCGAATCTCTGCTCTCCAGGTCCCTTTTAAACATGATGCAAACCCTATCTACTGCCTTTTCAGGCAGTGAGTTCGAGACCAACATCACCCTCTGAATGGAAACATGTTTCCTCATCTCCCCTTTCATCTTTCCGTCAGTTTGTTTAAATCCACGTCAGTAGTTTTGGATCCTCTGCTGTTTTTAATTAATTGGGCCCTTCAAAATTTTACACACTTCATTTTTATCTTCCCTCAACTTCCCTCTTCTGCTCCAGAGAAAGCAACACTGAGCCATCCAATCTGTCTCCAGAGTAAAAATGTCTCCAGAAGGAACTGCAGATGCTGGTTTACACTGAAGATGGACACAAAATGCTGGAGTAACTCAGCGGGACAGGCAGCATCTCTGGAGAGAAGGAATCGGTGACGTTTCGGGTCGAGACCCTTCTTCAGATTGAGAGTCAGGGGAGAGGGAGTCCAGAGATATGGAAGGGCAAGGTGTGAAAACATCAGATCAAAGCAGATGACGATAAGGAAATGTAGAATGGTTCATTGTTAGCTGAGTAGAACTAGTCGGAGAACTAGGATGGGGAGGGACAGAGAGAGAGAGAGGGAAGGCAAGGGTTACTTGAGGTTGGAGAAATCAATATTCATACCGCTGGGTTGTAAGCTGCCTAAGCAAAATATGAGGTGCTGTTCTTCCAATTAGCGTTGGGTCTCATTCTGACTGTGGAGGAGACTCAGGACAGAAGAGTCGATATTAGAATGGGAGGGGGAGTTAAAGTGTTTAACAACAGGAAGCTCCACTCCAGGCAACATCTGATAACTCTCCTCGATAACCTCGTCAGTGAATTCACATCGTTCCTGCAATATGGCGACCAAAATTGGCCCACAATCCTCTGAGTGGAAACGTTGCCCCGAAGCTTGTTGGCACACCGAGACCTTTTGAAATTTCAATGTGGGGTGAAGGCCGGCGGCTCTGACTGCAACTGTTGAATCCACTCCAGCAAAGCCCCCCCCCCCACCCCCGCGTTATTTCTCGTCCATTTCTAAGAGTCGTGAGCCGCTAATTTACTTTTGTGAAAAATGTACGTTTCCACAAGGCTGCCTATGTTGTTCGTCAAACTTGGATTATCTTAAAAATTGGAGTGGATTTTTTTTTTCTCTCTGCAAGGAAATATCAAGTTTCATTTCATCCTGCGCCACAGCAATATTTTTCATTTCCATTATTTTTGGTCGACATTATAGTTGCATCAAGGTTTCCTTTGTGCCTCTTTCCTTTAATACTTTGTGCTCACAGTGAACAATGCAGCCTGTATTGTTGAATCAATTAGCATTCTGTGTAGGGCGATTGTTCTTAGATCTTTAGGCCTTAATCATTCAACATTACAACTTGGCTTTATTTGAATTGCTTTCCGTTGGCTTTATGTTCATTGATATGTGATCTGTTACGACCATACAGGTAGGTTTAGAATGACACCCCAAATTCAGACGGCATTGACTGTAGCAGCCAACTCAATAATGACGTGAGAAACAGGACCAGGAGTAGACCATAAGACCTCAAGCCTGTTCTACTATTCAACAAGATCAGGACTGACCTGATCTTGGCCTTAACTCCATATTCCTGTCCATCCCCCATCACACATGATTCCTAATTGTCCAATTAGGTGGTGAATCTGTGGAATTCATTGCCACAGAAGGCTGTGGATGCCAAGGCAATTGATATTTTTAAGGCGGAGATTGATAGATTCTTGATCAGTACGGGTGTCAGGGGTAATGGGGAGAAGGCAAGAAAATGGGGTTAGGAGGGAGAGATAGATCAGCCATGATTGAATGGCGGAGTAGACTTGATGGGCCGAATGGCCTAATTCTTCTCCTATCACTTATGAACTTATGAACATAAAGCTATCTCAATCTTTGAAATATTCAATGATTTAGTCCCTAAAACTCTCTGAGATGGTGAAATGCTCAGATTTGTGATTTGAAAGGAGAAATCCATAAGGTCATAAGTGAGAGGAGCAGAATTAGGCCGTTCGGCCCGTCAAGTCTGCTGCACCCTTCAAATGGTTGTTCTACCTCTCCCTCCTAACCTCATTCTTCTGCCTTCTCCCATAACCCCTGACACCCGCACTAATCAAGAATCTATCTATCTCTGCCTTAAAAATATCCATTGACGACCTCTACAGCCTTCCGTTGTCATCCCCATCAATGTCTTAATTCGCTTATGCTGACATTGTAACTCCAGTTCCAGATACTCCATGAAGGAAGTGGAGTGGAGGCCAGGCAGTGGAGGCCAGTTCGTTGGATGCTTTCAAGAGAGAGCTGGATAGAGCTCTTAAGGATAGCGGAGTCAGGGGGTATGGGGAGAAGGCAGGAACAGGGTACTGATTGAGAGTGATCAGCCATGATCGCATTGAATGGCGGTGCTGGCTCGAAGGGCTGAATGGCCTACTCCTGCACCTATTGTCTATTGTCTATTGTCTATTGTCTATTGAAAAGACCCTCTCACCAAACCCCTGTTAAACCCCCTCATAAACATATATTTCACGACAATCAGCTCTTCCTCTTCTAAACTCCATGGTCACTGGAATTTAGAAGGATGAGGGGGGATCTTATTGAAACATATAAGATAATTAGTGGATTGGACACATTAGAGGCAGGAAACATGTTCCCAATGTTAGGGGAGTCCAGAACAAGGGGCCACAGTTTAAGAATAAGGGGTAGGCCATTTAGAACGGAGATGAGGAAGAACTTTTTCAGTCAGAGAGTGGTGAAGGTGTGGAATTCTCTGCCTCAGAAGGCAGTGGAGGCCAGTTCGTTGGATGCTTTCAAGAGAGAGCTGGATAGAGCTCTTAAGGATAGCGGAGTGAGGGGGTATGGGGAGAAGGCAGGAACGGGGTACTGATTGAGAGTGATCAGCCATGATCGCATTGAATGGCGGTGCTGGCTCGAAGGGCTGAATGGCCTACTCCTGCACCTATTGTCTATTGTCTATTGTCTATTGTCAAGGTCCACATTGTTCATTCATCTCTCATGAGACAACTCTCCTTCATCTCAAAACCGTGGCGTTTTGAGTTGCTGCCCCATAGCGCCAGAGACCCAGGTTTGATCCTGACTATGGGTACTGTCCATACAGAGTTTGCACGTCCTCCCTGTGACCGTGTGGGTTTTCTTCGGTTGTTTCGGTTGTTCGGTTTCTTTCCACATCCCAAAGGCATGCAGGGTTTTGAACAGCGAGAGAGGTCCTCACAAAACTCCCGTCAGAGAGAGAGGAAAAGAAACATAGAAACATCAAAAATAAGTGCAGGAGTAGGCCATTCGGCCCTTCGAGCCAGAACCGCTATTCAATATGATCATGGCTGATCATCCAAAATCAGTATCCCATTCCTGCTTTCTCCCCACATCCCTTGATTCCGTTAGCCCCAAGAGCTATATATAACTCTCTCTTGAAAACATCCAGTGAATTGGCCTCCATTGCCTTCTGTGGCAAAGAATTTCACAGATTCACAACTCTCTGGATGAAAAGGTTTTTCCTCATCTCAGTCCTAAATGGCTGACCCCTTATTCTTACACTGTGACCCCCTGGTTCTGGACTCCCCCAGCATCGGGAACATTTTTCCTGCATCTAGCCTGTCCAATCCCTTAAGATCCCCTCTCGTCCTTCTAAATCCCAGTGAATCTCTTCAAAGATTCCAGAACTTCTTCAAAGTACGCAATACCTTGAGGTGATTCCGCAATGTAGTAGAACTACAGATGCTGGTTAATGCACAAAATGACACAAAGTACTGGAGTAACTCAGCAGGTCAGACAGCATCTCTGGCGAACATGGATAGGTGACAATTCGGGTCAAGACCTTTCCTCAGACTGATTGTAATGATGTTTCAGGTCGAGACCCTTCTCCAGACGTATTCCTTTAACTTACTCTTCAAGGCAAAGAGGAAAGATAAAATCAATGCAATCTGCCGCTGAGCGAAATGGTCACCAGCAAGTAATATGAAGTCTCAAAACTAAATCTGAATGTAAGAATCCAAAATCCACAACACATGGCTTCATGACCAGATTAATGAAATTCTATTTTAAATTGCAGAATCCATCTTGTTGTTTGAATTTTTACTGTTATTAATCAACAAAATGATTTTGGAGACACACTCAATAAATTTCAGAGATTGCAGATTGAAACTTGACCTTCGCTTTTATGGCAAAATGGATGAATAAATCATCATAATGAACAAACAGGTACATGCTAAGACAGGTGTATGGACAGGATAGGTTTAGAGGGAAGATAGACACAAAATGCTGGAGTAACTCAGCGGGTCAGGCAGCATCTCTGGAGAGAAAGAATAGGTGATGTTTCAGGTTGGAGCCTTTCTTCAGACACCCTTCAGCCTGAAGAAGGGTCTCGACCCGAAACGTCACCTATTCCTTTTCACCAGAGATGCTGCCTGACCCGCAGCATTGCTCCAGCATTTTGTGTCTATCTTCAGTATAAACCAGCGCCTGCAGTTCCTTCCTACACAATAGAGGGATATGGGCCAAACACGGGCAGGTGGGACTGGTGTTAATGGGGCATGTTGGTCGGTGTGGGCAAGTTGGGCCGAAGAGTCTGTTTCCAAGCTCTATGACTCTATACTCTCGTGTCATCGATTGCCATTACTACTTCTCAATAACTCCCCAACCCTCAATCACTTCTAATTAATTAACTTTGGGCCAAGTAACTTTGGGCCATATAAATTCAGAAGCACTTATTGTCCAAATATGAAGTTCATTGGGTAAATTCTGTCTTCCCTAATCATTTTTGTTTTGGCCAATATAGATATACATTGAGAGGTCCATAAATGTGCTCCATTAATTGATCTCCCATGCTTTGCTTGAAATTAAGCCAAACCTGATAACATCTTTCTGCTAGCTACAAGCAAAGCCATATTAATCTAAGCAACCTCTTTGTACATTGAAAGACAAACACTTAATTTACTGCAGTGTAACAATGCATATATTATTTAAAGCGACACTCACTTTGTCTCCATAGACCACAAACCTCACACCAGGTTGAGTCCTTTTAGCTTAGTTTAGAGATACAGCGCGGAAACAGGCCCTTCGGCCCACCGGGTCCGTGCCGACCAGCGATCCCCGCGCACTTACACACAATTCGCAATTACACCCAGCCAATTAAACTACACACCTGTTTGTCTATGGAGTGTGGGAGGAAACCGGAGCACCCGGAGAAAACCCACGCAGGTCGCGGGGAGAACGTACAAACTCCGTACAGACAAGCTCCCACAGTCAGGATCGAACCGCTGCGCCACTGTGCCTCGTCAGGTATCATTTTTCTGCAATTGCATCACAAATATTAATATTAATATTTACTTTGAGAGGGGATGGTGGCTCAATTTTTTTTTTTGTGTCCAAACAAGCATTAACTAAGGCAATTTGTAAAATCATTTAAGTGCCAACTGTGCCCCTTTAAGCCCTGTTGCTTTTTAAGCTTCATCCATGGGAGTTTTCAAACAGGGATCATATAGCAACTCCTTTGCCAGGTTTTATGACCCTTGTTATGGTGTGTTCCCTTCTTATTAAATGTTATATCCTGAGATTGAATTGCTTCAGCTTTGTCCACTTTAGAATAAACTCCATTAGGTGTTCTGTTGACTTTAATTCTCATAGCTGTTAGGCAATAAAAGTTGTATTCTATAAAGTGTTGGGAACATTCAGTACTCAAAGATTTAATTAGTAATAGATCTGTTTTTAAACATCTAATTTAATAAATCAGTGGGTTAATTAGTGAGGGATATATCTTTAAATGGCTGACTTAACGGAGAAAGATTTGATAAGTTATGGGACCCATTATTGAATGATCATCTGATTTTTAAAACAAAACTTCCAATAGACACAATTTTAAAATAACTTTACAGCAGTGTTAACACTATACAATTACTTTTTTGAAATTAAAAGTGTGCCAGGAACTTAAAGCGCTCTTGAACGAACGAACTATTAACTGAAAAGTAGACCTGGCGTAGAGTGAGGTATTCACAAAATGCTGGAGTAACTCAGCAGGTCAGGCAGCATCTCGGGAGAGAAGGAATGGGTGACGTTTCGGGTCGAGACCCTTCTTCAGACTGATGTCGGGGGTGGGACAAAGGAAGGATATAGGTGGAGACAGGAAGATAGAGGGAGATCTGAGAAGGAGGAGGGGAAGGGAGGGACAGAGGAGCTATCTGAAGTTGGAGAAGTCGACGTTCATACCACCGGGCCGCAAACTGCCCAGGCGAAATATGAGGTGCTGCTCCTCCAATTTCCGGCGGGCCTCGTAGAGTGAGGTAAGTCAGTAACACCTTTATTGGATGTGGGCCGGCTTCTTATATCAAAGCCTCTCCTGTGATGCTCCAGGTGTTCCTTAACAATTTGATCATCCAAAGTATTTCAAAATAAAATTTGTAGGATATAATCTACAGTTAAGGGTAGCACTGTGGCACAGCAGTTAAGCTGCTTCCTTACACTGTATGACTATGACTCGAAGCAACTTTAGAGTGGCACGATGGCACAGCGGTAGAATTGCTGCCTTACAGTGCCACAGTCCCGGGTTTGACCCTGACCTGTACGGGGTTTGTACGTTATCCCTGTGACCGCATTGGTTTGACAGTAATAATAACATACTGAACTAAACTAAAGAATGATATGCAACCTCCAGTTATTTCATCCATGCAAGATAGACACAAAAAGCCGGAGTAACTCAGCGGGTCAGGCAGCATCTCTGGAAAAGGGGAACCCGAAACGTCACCTATTCCTTTTCTCCAAAGATGTCTGGCCTGCTGAGTTACTCCAGCTTTTTGTGTTTATCTTCGGTGTAAACCAGCATCTGCAGTTCCTTCCTACACAATTCATCCATGCTCTCCCCATTCATGTGCAAGCTGAGAGTGAAGTTATCGAAAATACATTCTCTGAGGTTTTTGACATTTCTCTTGCTGAAATGATGGGTAGACTATCTGAAACCAAAGCCTCTATTTTAGTTCGGTTTAGTTTGGAGATACACCATGGAAACAGGCCCTTCAGCCCAACGAATCTAGGGCGACCATCAATCAACCATTTGCACTAGTTCTATGTTATTCCACTTTCTTATCCTCTCCCTCCACACTGGGACCAATTTACAGTGGGCCAATTAACCCACAAACCCACACGTCTTTGGGATGTGGGAGGAGACCGGAGCACCCGAAGGAAATCCACCTAGTCACAGGGAGAACGTGCAAACTCCACACAGACAGCACCCAAGGTCAGGATCGAACCCAGGTCTCCGGCTCTGTGAGGCACTATACGACACTGTTCAGCTAATAGCTGAGTCACAAGTGCATGAGAGGAGACAACTGCGCAGGTGAATAGTCTCAACCTTTGACCTGCCACTGACCTTCCTGAAAGATCAGGGTCATCCTGCGTACAGCAAGGGCGGCACGGTAGCGCAGCAGTAGAGTTGCTGCTTTACAGCGAATGCAGCGCCGGAGACTCAGGTTCGATCCTGACTACGGGTGCTGCACTGTAAGGAGTTTATACGTTCTCCCCGTGACCTGCGTGGGTTTTCTCCGAGATCATCGGTTTCCTCCCACACTCCAAAGACGCACAGGTATGTAGGTTAATTGGCTGGGTAAATGTAAAAATTGTCCCTAGTGGGTGTATGATAGTGTTAATGTACGGGGATCTCTGGGCGGCACGGACTTGGTGGGCCGAAAAGGCCTGTTTCCGGCTGTATATATATGATATGATATGATGACAATATTCCAGTGGAAATGGCTGTGAAACTACTTCGCTTGAGTTGAATAAACACACGGCGGCACGGAGGCGCAGCAGTAGAGTTGCTGCCTTACGGCGCCAGAGACCCCGGTTCGATCCTGACCACGGGTACTGTCTGTGTGGAGTAGGGTTGCCAACTATCTCACTCCCAAATATGGGACAAGGTGACGTCGCCACCCCGCGCCCCACATAACCTCACCCAGCCAGCGGCCACGTGCTCCCACTTCACCAATGGTGGCCGCCCAGGCCGGGAGGCGGGTTGCTATGCAACCTCCGTTAGACAGCGCCCGGGCCTCCAGACCTAGACTGTCCAGATGTTAAAATGTTGGAAACCCTACAGCGTCGGGGCCTACAGCCCCCCCCCCCCCCCCCCCCCCCCCCCCCCCCCCCCCCCCCCCCCCCCCCCCCCCCGGGCCTAATACAGGACAAGGGCAGTCCCTTATGGGACAAACCAATTTAGCCCAAAATACGGGATGTCCTAGCTAATACGGGACAGTTGGCAACCCTAGTGTGGAGTTTGTACATTCTCCCCTGGTGAACCCGCGTGGGTTTTCCCCGGGTGCTCCAGTATCCTCGCACACTCCAAAGACGTGCAGATTCGTAGGATTTTTGGCATGGTGTCAATGTAAATTGGCCCTAGTGTGTGTAGGTTTGAGGTGATAATGTGCGGGGATCGCTGGTCGGCGCGGACTCGATGGGCCGAAGGGCCCGTTTCCGCGCCGTACCTCGAAACTAAACTAAAGTTAACTTAAAGTAAAAGTGGTTACCGATTCAGATTGGTAACACTTCTCCTGCGATGAAAACCGGATCCATTTATTGAAAAACAAAAAACCTGGGGCAGCAAAGTGGGTTTCACCCGCACTTGCAAATGTGCTTGCCTCACCCTTGTCTTACCCATGTCTTGTCTGCGTGGTCCTACATGTTAATCAGTAACGACCCACATAGCTGAAGATGACAACAAGCCCTGGCTGCCATTAATCGGCCTCAGTGCTGGAGACGCCCCTCCAAATAAGGGATTCTGTGTAAGTTTGGCAATGAATATCTGCATTGAATGTATATGGGGGAGTCCAGAACAAGGGGCCACAGTTTAAGAATAAGGGGTAGGCCATTTAGAACTGAGATGAGGAAAAACTTTTTCAGTCAGAGAGTTGTGAATCTGTGGTGGAATTCTCTGCCTCAGAAGGCAGTGGAGGCCAATTCTCTGAATGCATTCAAGAGAGAGCTAGATAGAGCTCTTAAGGATAGCGGAGTCAGGGGGTATGGGGAGGAGGCAGGAACGGGGTACTGATTGAGAATGATCAGCCATGATCACATTGAATGGAGGTGCTGGCTCGAAGGGCCGAATGGCTTCCTCCTGCATCTATTGCCTATTGTATAACCTCCGGGAATGTCGGATGGAGTTTTTGAAAAGAAAATGTTTTTGTAAATATATTTATTACTGGAATAAAGTATTTTTTGACATATATATTTTTTTTAAATTTAGTCGTCCTCAGTCATCAGCTGCTGAGGAGAATGGTGGATGTTTAACCACGCTCGCCAGTCAGTGATCAGCCATGGGTTTTAATGAGAAGCCTGGAGTGCATTAGATTCCTTTCAGTGATAAACATCAGCCTCCATCCTCCATCCCCCGTCCCATCCGTCCCTCTTGAGTAAAGCCACGGACGTCTACTTGGTTCCCACTTGTTGCTGTCACAATAGCCAACATATCCTTTTGTGGCATTAACGGATCGGGGGGAAAACAATGTGTGAGAAGGCCGGGCCGCGTATTTCCCACACGGCCGATCAGGGTCCTGTACCCCCTGGGGAGAGAGAGAGAGAGAGAGAGAGAGAGAGAGAGAGAGATCGCTGAAGACCTGAGGCTGCTGCAATGCACAGCTGATCCAACCACCAGTGGGCAAAACCCCCTTTTGTCCCGCGAACTAGAGGTGGGGCAGGCGATTAAATCACGATGTCATATGATTGTCAATTCCATGGGGATTAGGGACTCTGTTTTCACATATTATTAGTTTGTTTGGAGGTTGGGGGGTGGGGGCTCATTTACATTCTACAGCTGGTACTGGACTCACTTTCCCGAGAATTATGTTGCAAGCACTCAACTGCATGAATGGAAACTTTCCCTTGTTGTTGTGTGTGTGTGTGTGCACACTGTAGAATTAAAGGCACAGCGTCATTTATTTTTTTTTGTGTGTGTCATAACAGGACATAACAGGAGATCACCTTTTCGAAGATACAGGGAAAAGTAAACATCCTTTCCAAAGTTTATCTTGTTGCAGAGAGAGAGAGAGTGAGAGAGAGAGAGAGAGAGAGAGAGAGAGAGAGAGAGAGAGAGAGAGAGAGAGAGAGAGAGAGAGAGAGAGAGAGAGAGAGAGAGAGAGAGAGAGAGAGAGAGAGAGAGAGAGAGAGAGAGAGAGAGAGAGAGAGTCACTTTATTAAATATTTTAGTGGCAGAAGCCAGAGAGGGAAGGGTGGGGGGGAAATAACAAGGAGCATTTGCCTAATTAATGAGATTTTTTTTTTGAACAAGCGTTTGAAAGAATGCGGTAAACGTTTTAATTTTTCATGATTTCATACTGTGATAATTGGCTTCGGGAAAGAAGCCTTAAATGCAGCTTGGTGTGGCGAAGCATGTTTAATTCAAAAAACGTAGCTCGGCTGTGCATGTCTGAGAGGTTGAACAGTTGAGGCAAGAAATGACTTGGTCGGGCACACAGCAGCACTAAAAGGGACTTGCCGCTTGACACGTTTATCATTGGGGGGTGGGGGGACATTGCAAGCATGGACGGAATAACCGAACAATGCTGTATTCTCCCACCCCCAATTCATCTCGTTGACTCCAAAAGGGGGGCAAGGTTTTAAAAATAAAAAATATATATTTTTTACCGATTCTTATTCCCTTCCACCTCAAATTGAAACATAACCAAGATCCCCCCCCAACCCATTATAAACAATAAAGTTGAACTAATTACGCCCCGGTTAATAAAGACAGAAATTTGGCTGTGATGGATTCAGAGAGCCAAATTAAAAGATACAAAGCAGTTCTCATTAATTACAGGCGGGAGCACTTCAGTTAAGTGGAGCCTGCTTTTTTTTCTCTCTGGGATGCTGGGTTTTGGTGCAGTGCCGTTGAGTACATGTGTAGACTGTGTGAATTCACCGGGCATTGTTCTTTTTTTCTCTCTCTTCTCTCTTTTTTTTTTACCCCACATACATTGAAAGACAAATCCTAATCAAGGGGGCTTTCAGACTGTCAGCAGCTCAGGGTCCCATTGTGATGAATATCAAACTGCCATCAGCCCATTGTAGTAATGGCAGCTGACTCGGTGCAGCACTGAGAACAGTTTTGTACATAACTCTACAGGACAAAGGCAGGCAGCTGCGGCCTTAACCCTTGCCAGCCCAAAGTCGGGGCTCGGGCAAGATTGTTGCCTGACGGGATCGACTCCAGGAGAGTTGTCCTGATGCAGATCCAGGCATGTTTTCATCTGCAGGAAAGAACTGCAGGTGCTGGTTTAACTCGAAGGTAGACACAAAGTGCTGGAGTAACTCAGCGGGGACAGGCAGCATCTCTCTGGAGAGAAGGCAGCATCTCTGGAGAGAAGTTCAGTCTGAAGAAGGGTCTCGACCCGAAACGTTACCCATTCCTAACTCTCCAGCAATGCTTTCTGTCCCGCAGAGTTACTCCAGCATTTTGTGCCTTCCCTGTTTTCATGCTGTATATCTAAACAAGAGCCAAGGGAAGTATCACGAATGACCTGTGCACCTCTGGATATCATAGGTGTATCAAAAGGTCATAAGTGATAGGAGCAGAATTAGGCCATTTGGACCATCAAGTCTACTCCGCCATTCAATCGCGGCTGATCTATCTCTCCGCCCTAACCCCATTCTCCTGCCTTCTCTCCATAACCCTTGACACCTGTGATTTCGCCATTGTTTCTTCTATTTGAAAAACAAAGCAAGATTTTAATTTTAGAGCAGGTTTCATGACATGCAAAAATATTTTGCAACCTATTAAACACAGCCATGCTAGCCTGAATCTGATATCAGAAGCTAAGGATGCTCATGCATGGTTCGTACTTGGATGGGAGACCGCTTGGGAATACCAGGTACTGTAGACTAATGGGCAGCACGGTGGCACAGTGGTTGAGTTGCTGCCTTACAACACCAGAGACCCAGGTTTGATCCTGCCTATGGGTGCTGTCTGTATAGAATTTGTACTCCCGTTTGTAAGACGCGTGGGTTTTTCCCAGGTGATAAGGTTTCCTCCCACACTCCAAAGACCTCCAGGTTTGTAGGTTAATTGGCTTCGGTAAAAATTGTGCATTGTCCCTAATTGTAAATTGTCTGGCGCTGTAAGGCAGCAACTCTACCGCTGCACCACCGTGCCACACGAATGTCTGTGCCTGTCACACAGAGGAAGAAAGTGCCTTGCAGCAGTCAGAACCTTTGATAGTGCAGCACTCCCTCAGTTCTGGGCCACTGGATGGCTATCATGGACTCAAGTTCACTGGGGAGAAGCTTGAGCTGATTCCCTTCATGTTATCGTCGAGCTGATAGAATTGGACAAGTACCATTTGGAAGTAGTTCTGTGTTGCATCGTTGGGAACACCTTGCCTGGAGACAGTGTCTTGAAAGTTGCACAAATGCATTTGACGTGTATATCTCTGGGGATGCAGAATTGCAGAGCTGCACCTCCCAAGAACTGCAGATGCCGGTTTATACCAAAGATAGACACAAAGTGCTGGAGTTACTCAGCGGGTCAGGCAGCATCTCTGGAGGAAAAGGATAGGTGACGTTTCTGGTTGGAACCGAACTTCAGCTTGATTATAGGGGGTGGGGAAGGGGAGATAAAGAGCTGAAGGCGAGAAAAGACCAGGACCAAACAAGGCTAGTCCCTGCTTGGGGTCATTTGTAGCGAGCCCTGTTTGGAACTGGTCTTTTCTTGCCTTGCCAGTCTGAAGAAAGGTCTCGACCCAAAACATCACCCATCCTTTATTTCACAAGAGATGTTTGATTGATTGATTAATATAGAAACATAGAAACATAGAAAATAGGTGCTGGAGGAGGCCATTTGGCCCTTCGAGCCGGCACCGCCATTCAATATGATCATGACTGATCATCCACAATCAGTAACCTGTGCCTGCCTTCTCCCCATATCCCTTGATTGATTGATTGAATAATTGATTGATTGATTGAATAATTGATTGATTGATACTTTATTATCACATGTGACATGCCACAGTGAAATTCTTTGTTTTGCAAACCACACACAAGGTATGCAAAGAGTCACCACATAAAGGGCGCCGACAAAGCTACAAAACTTTATTTCTAGTCCCCGCTGACTGACCCGCTGAGTTATTCCACCGCTTTGTGTCCATCTTTGCAGAAACATCCCCCTCAATAAATAAATTACGAGGCTGAAACTCCATCAGTGATTTGACCAAAACTATAGCTTAAGCATAATGTATTTCTCTTTGTGAAAATTGATAATGTGCTTCTGATTTTGGAAGTAAACACATTCCTAAAATAAATGTTTTATTGAAGTGGGGAGTGAGTTGTGTTTCGTTCCAATGCGGTTTCCAACAAGTCAACAGTGGCAGATTCTCAAAACTAATTCACGAACTGTGAAATACTTTGGATTAACAGAAAGTCAAGAAAACCCTAAAACGTTAGAAATTATACATTCTCGTCAGTATCCAGTGTAACCTAGTGGAGTCTGCAGCTTTGTTTAGTTTAGTTCAGAGATACAGCCCTTTGGCCCATCGAGTCCGTGCCGACCAATGACCACCCTGTACACTAGTTCTATGTTATCCCAGTTTTGTGTCCGACACATTAGGAGGAATTTACAGAAGCCAATTAACTTACAAACCTGCATGCCTTTGGAATGTGGAAGGAAACTGGTGCACCCGGAGGAAACCCACGCGGTCACAGGGAGAACGTACAAACTCCGTACAGACAGCACCCATAATCAGGATCGAACCCAGGACTCTGATGCTGTAAGACAGCAACTCTACCACTGCACCACCAGGCCGCCCTTTGTGTCAATGTCCTGTGGCATTAATTCTCTCTAAGTAAATATAACCTTGAGTCCTTCTGTTCAGTTTAGTTTATTGTCATGTGTACTGAGGCAGAGTGAAAAACTTTTTGTCGTGTGCTAACCAGTCAGCAGAAAGACAATACATGATTACAATCAATCCGTTTACAGTGTATAGATACATGATAATGGAATAACGTTTAGTGCAAGGTAAGGCCAGCAACGTCCGGTCAAGGATAGTCCGAGGGACATAAGAGGGACGTAGTAGTTTAGCACCGCTCTCTGGTTGAGGTAGGATGATTCAGTTGCCTGATAACAGTTGGGAAGAAACTGTCCCTGAATCTGTTGGTGTGCGTTTTCACACTTCTATACCTTTTGCCTGATGGGAGAGGGGAGAAGAGGGAGTGGCCAGGGTGCGACTCGTCCTTGATTATGCCGAGGCAGCGTGAGGTATAAATGGAAGGGAGGTTGGTTTGTGTGATGTCTTCTTGGTTATTCCACTTAAGATTAAGTTCAATACTGCCACTATCTGTCATGATATTTGGGTTATTTGGGTAAGTGTTTACAGATGCAATTATCGCAAGTCTTACATGTTGCTTTGCTTTTATTATTTAAATAAAGTACCATTGAACCCTTGAACCATTGATATCTTTCCTTTGATCCCTGCACATTAACACTATCCTATACACGCCAGAGGCAATTTACATTTATATCAAGCCAATCAAACTGCAAACCTGTAGGTCTTTGGAGTGTGGGGGGAAACCAAAGATCTTAGAGAAAACCCACGTTGGTCACGGAGAGAACGTTCAAACTCCATGCAGACAGCACCCTTGGTTGGGATCGAACCCGGGTCTCCGGTGCTGCAAGCGCCGTAAGGCAGCAACTCTACCGCTGTGCCACCATGCCACCCTTGTGACATCTCTTGTGACATTGCTTGCAATGAATCAGATAGAACGTCTGATTTATAAACCATGAGAGGATACAAGAGAAATTTCACTGCACTCAATGTTGGACCTTCAGATATATCTAGATAAACATTTCTCTGCTCCACCATACCATTTATGCATGAATGAATTCAGAAGTCAGGAATCATTATTGTCTATAATTCTATAAACATAACTCTGCTCATTTTAAGCAGGGAATTTTTTTTTGAGTATATTTAAAACGTATGTTATATATACTTTGATTTTTTAATGATAGTTAGCAGACTAACTGCTGAGAACCCCACAATTATAATCAGCAACTTATAATTACAAGCAATTACAATAATGAAGATCTAATGATGTAGCTATACGAACTGGGTGAACATTGGTTACTGAAGTTTACCTTAATTATCCGTCTTTCAACAGCTTTCCATCGACGAAACCTTCGATACCCGGTGAAATTCATTGTTGGCATTAGTCCCTTCATGATATTGGTTTAGTTTAGTTTAATTTAGAGATACAGCGTGGAAACATGCCCTTCGGCCCAACGAGTCCGCGCTGACCAGCGATCCCCGCGCACTAACACTATCCTACACACTAGGGACAATTTACAATTTTACCGAAGCCAACTAGCCTGCAAACCTGTACACCTTTGGTGCGTGGGAGGAAACTGAAGCACCCAGAGAAAACCCACGCAGGTCATGGGGAGAACGTACAAACTCCGTACAGACAGCACCAGTAGTCAGGATCGAACCCGGGTCTCTGGCGCTGTTAGGCAGCAATTCTACTGCTGTGCCACCGTACTGCCAATTGCTTGTCCTTTTCGTACAGTTTCTGTATCGCAACTGTACTACTGCACCACTATGTCACCTCCTCTTTCTCATGTTCCCATGTCCTTCCTATCCACTGTATTCAGACTTCATAATATCTCAATTTCACACACACACACACACACACACACACACACACACACACACACACACACACACACACACACACACACACACACACACACACACACACACACACACACACACACACACACACACACACACTTTTGAAATAAATCTCCTCCCATCCCTCTGAGAACTCATGTTCATTTTGCATTCTGTGATGGGAAGTGGGTGTCACAGGAAGCTCAATATTTATTTACTGTACATAAATGTCCTTGAACGGGTGATGTTGACCTATTTCCTGGAATTGCTGAAGTCCTTCTGGTGAAGATTCCCCTCTGCGTGACAGAGTTGTGCAGGATTAAGATCCAGTGATATTAAAGAAAAGATTGCATATTTTGGGGAGAGATAGATCAGCCATGATTGAATGGCGGAGTAGACGATGGGCCAAATGGCCCAATTCTGCTCCTTTCACATGAATTTTCTTAATCTGTGCTTAGATGTAGCCATTTCTACTCTGGTTAGCGAGTTCAAATTGCATTGTGTAGGAAAGAACTGCAGATGCTGGTATAAATCGAAGATAACCACAAAATGCTGGAGTAACTCAGCAGGACAGGCAGCATCTCTGGAGAGAAGGAATGGGTAATGTTTCGGGTTGAGACCCTCCTTCAGACTTGCATTGTTACCCTTGGCAGGGAGTTTTGTTTAGTTTAGTTTAGTTTAGTTTAGTTTAGTTTAGTTTAGTTTAGTTTAGTTTAGTTTAGTTTAGTTTAGTTTAGTTTAGTTTAGTTTAGTTTAGTTTAGTTTAGTTTAGTTTAGTTTAGTTTAGTTTCAAGATACATGTGAAATCAGGCCCTTTGGCCCACCAAGTCTGTGCCAACCAACAATACACTACACAGCAATACACTACAACAGTACATTAGTTGTGGGGGAGTGAGGGGGTATGGGGAGAAAGCAGGAACGGGGTACTGATTGATAGTGATCAGCCATGATCGCATTGAATGGCGGTGCTGGCTCGAAGGGCTGAATGGCCTACTCCTGCACCTATTGTCTATTGTCTATTGTCTATTAGTTCTATACTGTACTCTAGAGACAATTTACAGAAGCCAATTAACCTACCATCCTGCACGTCTTTGCATCCCGACGTGCATCCAATTCTCCCATTATCCCCACCCTCCCAGTCCCCCTGCTCTATTCCCCTCCTTTGTACACTCATCTCCCATCTCCAAGCCCCCCATTTCCCTTTTATTTCCCTTGTCCCCTTCAACCGAAATCCCTCCCTCTGGCTTTACATTTCACTCCTCCTCCTCCTCCTCCTCTCACGCTGTCTGACACCCTTTGTCTCATTTTCATCTGTAGCCTTTATTACCAACTCCACCTTGATCTGCCGATCAACGATTCAACAATTCAATGATACTTTATCTATTGTCTATTGTCTATTGTCTATTGATCGTCGCATGTACCTAGGTAGAGTGGAGCTCTTAGTTTTAGCGTGCAACCCGGTAAAATCACACAGCGGACCTCACCTCGGCAGTATACAAGTGTCGTCACGTTTCTGGTGCTGACACGGTTACACGTTCAACGAACGGTCCTATGTTGTGCCTGCTGCCGCACGTGCCCCCCCGGCCCCCCACCCCCAGCCGGGTCCCCCCTTCGTGAGCCCCAATCCCCTGTCACAAAATCCCAATCACCTGTATCCACCTATCACTTGCAAAGCTTCATCGTGCTCCAACCTCTCGTTCATTTTAGATTTTTTTTTAGACAATAGGTGCAGGAGGAGGCTATTCGGCCCTTCGAGCCAGCACCACCATTCAATGTGATCATGGCTGATCATTCTCAATCAGTACCCCGTTCCTGCCTTCGCCCCATACCCCCTGACTCCGCTATCCTTAAGAGCTCTATCTAGTTCTCTCTTGAATGCATTCAGAGACTTGGCCTCCACTGCCTTCTGAGGCAGTGAATTCCACAGATTTACAACTCTGTGACTGAAAAAGTTTTCCCTTATCTCCGTTCTAAATGGCCTACCCCATATTCTTAAACTGTGGCCCCTGGTTCTGGACTCCCCCAACATTTGGAACATGTTTCCTGCCTCTAACATGTCCAACCCCTTAATAATCTTATGTGTTTCGATAAGATCCCCTCTCATCCTTCTAAACTCCAGTGTATACAAGCCTAGCCGATCCAGTCTTTCAACATACCACAGTCCCGCCATTTCCAGCTCTCTCCCTCCCTACTGCTATATGGAAGTCTGAAGAACGGTGGACACAAAATGCTGGAGTAACTCAGCGGGACAGCAGCATCTCTGGAGAGAAGGAATGGGCGACATTTTGGGTCAAGACCTGAAGAAAGGTCCCGACCTGAAAAGTCGCCTGTCCAACCCTCCACTGATGTTGAAGACCCGTTGAGTCCCTCCAGCACTTTGTGATTCCAAACATCTGCAGTTCCTTGTTTAGTTTAGTTTAGTTTAGAGATACAGCGTGTGAACAGGATGTTCGGCCCACCGAGCCCGCACCGACCAGCGATCCCTGCACATTAACACCATCCTACATACACTAGGGACAATTTTACATTTACACCAATTAACCTACAAACCTGTACGTCTTTGGAGTGTGGGAGGAAACCGAAGATCTCAGAGCAAACCCACGCAGGTCACGGGGAGAACGTACAAACTCCATACAGACAGCACCCATAGGCAGGATCGAACCCGAGTCTCCGGCGCTGTAAGCGCTGTAAGGCAGCAACTCTACCGCTGCCCTTGTGTGGAGATGCTCAATTTGAAGAATTAACGTACTGATCTCTTTTTTTTCTGTTACTCTATTTGGATGAACATGCATAGAATTAAACATTTAGTTTCCTCCACTGATTTCCGTTCTTCTAGGTGAAGTGGGAGGAAGAAATCCACCTGTGCCTGCAGAACTATTAAGCTGGAGTCAGAACTCTGCCTTCCCACTCGATGTCACGTCCATTTTATTGACATTTGCTGATCTCGCAGACTGACTCGGGCTTCATTTCCATGGCTACTGTGACCCAGGGGTTCATGCAGTCCATTTGTCATCAATTGTCACCATTTGTTCTGCCTTGTATGTTCACTGAGTTGTGACACAAAGATGCAAGTCAAGTCAGAGAGGCTTCCTAATAAGCTAGGCTTCCCTGCAGGGAGGAAGTTGGAAACTCTCGGATTTAAGCTGCTGTTTGTAACTTTTTCATCCTCAATTTAGTTTAGTTTAGTTTTAGTTTAGTCCAGTCTAGTTCAGTCTAGTTTAGTCTAGTTTGGTTTAGTTTGGTTTAGTTTAGTTTAGCTTATTATCACGTGTGCCGAGGTCCAGTGAAAAGCTTTTATTATGTGCTAACCAGCCAGCGGAAAGACAATACATGAGCACAATCGAGCGGTCCACAGTGCACAGATACTGTACATGATAAGGGAATAACATTCAGTGCCAGGTAAAGCCAATCTAAAGTCCACATCCAATCCAAAGTAAAATCCACAAAGTCAATAAACCACAGAGAAGATCTACTATCGTGCGTATTTATTTCACAAAATGCTGGAGTAACTCAGCAGGACAGGCAGCATCTCAGGAGAGAAGGAATGGGTGACGTTTCGGGTCGAGACCCTTCTTCAGACTGAAGCTCCTCTAGTATTTATGTACCGTGCTGGCTGATCTGACTGGAGGCTTGATTAGTGCACTATCTGGGCGGCACAATGGCACAGCTGGTAGAGCTGCTGCCTCACAGCGCCACAGAGCTGGGTTGGAGCCTGACCTTGAGTGAGGAGTTTGCACGTTCTCCCTGTGACCTTGGTGGGTTTCCTTTGGGTGCTCCGGTTTCCTCCCACATCCTAAAGATGTGCAGGTTTGTAGATTAATTCCTCTCTGTAAATTGTCCCTGGTGTGTGTGGATGAGAAAGTGGGATAACATAGAGCTGGTGTAAATGGGTGATCGATGGTTGCTGCACTCTGTGGGCCGAAGGGCCTGTTTCCATGCTGTATATCTCTCAACTAAAGTAAACTAAACTCAACACAATTTCCTGAGGCATTGGCAGATATCCCCATATCTGCGTGCATTCTCAACAGGCCAGTTATGCACATTTCTGGGAATGGTTCTGTTGATGGGTATAATGATTAAACATTGTAATTAAATAAAATCGATAAAAGTAAAGCAGAGAAAATAAGCTGTGATTATTTTATTGGAATAGATGCCATTGCCCTCCCACTGCTGTTACATTTGCAGCCATTATGTACACCGATCAGCCAAAACATTATGACCACTGACAGGCAAAGTGAATAACATTGATTATCTTGTTACAATGGCACCTGACAAAGGGTGGGATATATTAGGCAGCAAGTGAACAGTCAGTTCTTGAAGTTGATCTGTTGGATGCAGGAGAAATGGGCAGGAATAAAGACCTGAGCGATTTTGACAAGGGTCAAATTGTTATGGCCAGACGACTGTGTCAGAGGATCTCTGAAACGGCAAGGCTTGTGGGGTGCTCCCGGTCAGCAGTGGTGAGTCCTACCGACAGTGGTCCACGGAGGGACAAACCACATACCGGCGACAATGTCTTGGGCACCCAAGGCTCATCGATGCGCGAGGGCAACACAGGCTATCCCGTCTGGTCCGAATCGACAGAAGGTCTACTGTAGCACAAGTCACAGAAAATTTTAATGGGAGGAATGTGTCACGACACACAGTGCATCGCACCCTGCTGCATATGGGGCTGCACATGGACGACCAACAGCATATTAGGCAGGTGGTCATAATGTTTTGGCTGATCGGTGTATATATATATATGTATATTTACATATATGGGTGTTTCCGTACTACCATAAGTAGTTTAGATCATGGTGTATAGCCAAAATAATGAAATGAAGCAAAAGTTAAAAAATCTGTTTTTACAAAGAGGAATATCAGATGTCCCTGTGTTTTCTGGCCTTATTTTGCGACATTTTTCAAGCAGGATTTCATCAAATCCTCAGGCTAATTTGTACCAGAAAGACGTACAGGCATGTCGGTAAATTGCCTCGGTAAATGTAAAAATTGTCCCTAGTGTGTGCTGGATAGTGTTAACATGCGGGGATCGCTGGTCGGCGTGGACCTGGTGGGCCGAAGGGCCTGTTTCCACACTGTATCTCTAAACTAAACTAAACTCAACTGATTCCCGTGGGCTGACAAGACTTCTGGAGAGAAACAAGCGGTAGTCCTCACATCAAAAAAATAACCACTGCCTTTTTGACTGACTTAAAACTTAAAGCACAGCTCCTGTGTTCCTTGTGGGGGAAAATAACTTTGTGATGCGAAACACCACATTTTAGGAGGTAGGGCAAAAGCCAGATAAATAAACTTTAACTGCAGAAGTTCAACATGGAAAGGGGAAAAAAAAATCAAAAAATGTCATCTTGAAAGCAGCGAAAAAATGCTACCCTTGCCAGGGATAACTGTTGGATCCTGAATGGTTCTGAAGGGTTAAAGAGATGAGGTTATAAAGTTTCAAAAAGCAAATTCCAAATTGAATGTTCATTCATATTCCCTGGTCCCCTTTTACAAACTGGTTGCAATGACTCACAATCAAACATTAAATATGTCTCTCTAAGTTACATTTTTTATTGCACGTTTCTTTATATTTTTAAAAGGTAATCTATAAATTTTATCTTTATTCCAGCTTTTACTCTTCGATGCGTTTTCCTTCATTTGTATTCTTGTTTCTTAGAAAAGGAGGAAAATAAACACTTAAATTCATTGGTTCATAAGTTCATAAGTGATAGAGCAGAATTAGACCATTCGGCCTATCAAGTCTACTCCACCATTCAATCATGACTGATCTATCTTTCCCTCTCAATCCCATTCTCCTGCCTTCTCCTCATAACGCCTGACACCCGTACTAATCAACAATCTATCTATCACTGCCTTAAAAATCTCCATTGATTTGGCCTCCATAGCCTTCTGTGGCAATGAATTCCCCAGATTCACCATCCTCTGACTTAAATAAATCCCTCTGTGTTCCTTTCAGAATATAAGATATGCTAGAGCCAAGGACAGAGTAGAGACAAGTTCCAGTTTATATATGTAAGAAGGAACTGCAGATGCTGGTTTAAACTGAAGATAGACAGTAAATGCTGGAGTAACTCAACACAACAGGCAGCATCGCTGGAGAGAAGGAATGGGTGACGTTTTGGGTCTGATGAAGGGGTCTCCACCTGAAAGGTCACCCATTCCTTCTCTCCAGACATGCTGCCTGTCCCGCTGAGTTACTCCAGCTTTTTGTGTCTACCTCGAGTTTATATAGTTCAATGTTTAGTTAAAAGAAACCTCAGACTATCTTTAATCGGACTTTACTGAACTTTGTATTGCACTAAACATTTTCTTTACCCTGTGTCTGTACACTGTGGATGGCTTGATTGTAATCATGCATGGTCTTTCCACTGACTGGATAGCACAACAGAAAAGCTTTTCACTTTCCCTTGGTAGACGTGACAATAAACTACACTAAAATAAACACCTTGTACATTTTATGCAATTAATAAATGGGGCAGAATTAGACCATTCGGCTCATCAAGTCTACTCCTCCATTCAATTATGACTGATCTATCTTTCCCTCTCAATCCCATTCTCCTGCCTTCTCCTCATTACCCCTGACACCTGTACTAATCAACAATCTATCACTGCCTTAAAAATCTCCATTGACTTGGCCTCCATAGCCTTCTGTGGCAATGATGTGGTGCAGCGGTAGAGTGCCAGAGACCCAGAGACCCAGGTTCGATCTTAACTACGGGTGCTGTCTGTACGGAGTTTGTACATTCTCCCCGTGACTGTGTGGGTTTTCTCCGGGTGCTTCAGTTTCCTCCTACATTCCAAAAACGTACAAGTTTGTTGGTTAAATGGCATCGGTAAAGATTCTAAATTGCCCCCAGTGTGTGTCGGATAGTGTTAGCGTGCGGGGATCGCTGGTCGGCGCGGATTCGGTGGGCCGAGGGGCCTGTTTCCGCGCTGTATCTCCAAAACTAAAAACTACAGTCAAACTAAATGAAACTATTTGCTCAGTTATTATATCCTCCGCATATGTTTTATCTTTTCAGTCTCATGTTAGTTTAGCCGTGTTTTATTTCTGTATAACTGAAGCGGTAGTTTAGTTTGAGGCCCTTTGCTGCCACAACAGAAAATATTTTGTGTCTTCTGGATGCCGACGCTGCAGCAACAAGGCCTAATAATTTTTAATATGCAGCCTATGCAACGTACCCCAGGGAATAACAGAATGCAGTAGCGCCATGGAGCTTCACATCACAGAGCTGCTGATTAGCACTTAATCTTCACTACAGGTGTTCGGCTGGGAAGACAGGCTGCCGAACTAGTCCCAAATTACTGTCATAAATCATTCGCCTACTACAGAAAACACTACTCAGGATGAAATGCATTTCCACACTCCCAACTGGTAGCCAGGGAGCATCATTTGTCCTGGGTCTTATTAGTGATAATTTGCACAGTCAAGTTGAACTCCAACTCTCACACCTGGTGGAAAGGTCAGACGTGGCAAGAGGTTCAATTAGATCACCACTTCTTGATCCCAAGTCTCCGGCTACCAGTGACTTCTCGGGCTAACATTGGGTTCTCTTGTACTGCCCAGGCACCATTACTTCACTTGAATGCCTTTTACTTCCAAATCCAGAGCATAGCTTAAACCTAATCACCCATTTTATCACCACAAAAACATATAACTCACCCTCGCTGTAAGCCAGCCTCGATGTTTTCAAGTAGACTTACGGATTTTTTGAAAGTATTAAAAAAAAAATTTATAACATATTCCAGGTTGAAAAAATAAACAATAAATATGAAGGTCTCTTAATGTCCAAAATAGGGATTTTTGGGAGATAAAATGTACAAACTAAAGGATATTCAAAAATAGGATGTTTTAATTAATGTGTGCTCTGACAATGTGTAATGTGTGATTTTTTTTTTAAAGCCTTATTTGAACTAACTGGTAAAAATGTTAATCAGTTAACTTTATTGCACAGTATTAAATTAGTACACAACAAAAGTTAATTATCGTGACAGAAGTTGTGGTCACTGCCATTTATCAGAGCAACAAAATATCACACTATTTGATAATCATGAAGCATCGGTCGAGTAAGAAGAAATTGTAATTCTGATTTGTTATTAAACTCTAAGCTATATTCTGCAACAAATCTACTGAATACAAGTTCCAATTGAAATGCAGATACAAGCCTTTTAGGCATAACATTTCAAATGACATTTTTTTTAGTTTAGTTTAGAGATACAATGTGGAAACAGGCCCTTCGGCCCACCAAGTCCATGCCGCCCATCGATCACTTGCACACTCGTGCTATGTTATCCCTGTTTCACTGACCACTCCTTGTAAAATGGGGGCAATTTACAGATGCCAATTAACCTGGAAACCAGCACGCCTTTGGATTGTGGGAGGAAACCGGAGCACCCGGAGAAAACCCAGGCGGTCGCAGGGAGAACGGACAAACTCCGTACAGGCAGCACCCGTAGTCGAGATCGAACCCGGGTCTCTGGTGCTGTAAAGCAACAACTCTACCGCTGCGCCACCATTGATAATTTTCAAATAAATATATCACATAATCAATGCTATTTTAATTATTGGCAATGCAGCATTCACATTATCCTCATTAACTGGCAGAAAGATTACAAATGCAACTTTTCATTTTGGCTTAAACGAGGAAGGAAAAGAACTGGCAAACAAGAGTTCGCTGTGGCAAAATGTGAAATTTTCCGTCCTGGCAGGGAAATTTTAAAACAAAAGCATATTGTCGAAATGGTGAGAGTTTGTGGAGCTCTGAAACGCAAGAGATCTCTGTGTGCTATTGCATAATTCACCAAAGTTGACAGAATGCTGTTGTTCACTGGCAAGAGAATTGAATAGAAAAATAGGACGTAATGCTTCAAATACATAGGGCATTGGAGGGAAGCCATCCTAAGTACCATCTACGATATCAATCTCCTTATTCATGGAAGCACCGGAGACCTCGGTTCGATCCCGACTACGGGCGCTGTCTGTACGGAGTTTGTACGTTCTCCCCGTGACCTGCGTGGGTTTTCTCCGAGATCTTTGCTTTCCTCCCACACTCCAAAGACGAACAGGTACGTAGGTTAATTGGCTTGGTATATGTGTAAATTGACCCTAGTGTGTGTGGGATAGCGTTAATGTGTTGGGATCTCTGGTCGGCATGGACGCGGTGGGCCGAAGGGCCTGTTTCTGCGCTGTATCTAAATTAAACTAAACTAACCACAGCGGTGGGGAGTTTGGTCAATATGATAAGAAAATTTTTTAAATGAGCAGCCCCTTAACTCATGCTTATGCCCCCTTGTTAAAGACTCTCTCGCCCATAAAAACATTCCATCATCCACCCTCTCAAGTTCCCTAGGGGTTGTATTGTTTGAATAAGGTCACCCTTTATTCATCCAAAGTACGCAACTATTTAGCCTCTCCCAGTAGAAGTTTGTGCATTGTACAAAAGATTTTGATCTTCCTCTATTGGGAAAAAAAACGTGGCAAGGAATCAATTTATAATCTCAGTGTAAGGTGAACACAAAATAATAATGTTTCATGTTTCACCTTGCAATCCCAGTTCCACTGATTCACAAAATCTAGAAGGCATTAGCCATAAACCTTCCAGCAATTTCAATATCAGGCAAGTATTTTATTCCACAAAGGTGAATGAGAAAGGGACTACGAGCCTAGTCTATCAGAAAGGTGGTTTAGTTTAGAGATACAGCACGGAAACAGGCCCTTCGGCCCATCGAGTTCACACCGATTAGCGATTAACAATATCCCACACACTCAAGGGACGATTTACATGTATACCAAGCCAATTAACCTACAAAACTGTATGTTTTTGGAGTGCGGGAGGAAACCAAAGAAACTCGGAGAAAACCCACCTGGTCACGGGGAGAACGTACAAACTCCGTACAGACAGCACCCGTAGTCGGGATCGAACCTGGGTCTCTGGGAACCTGTAAGGCAGCGACTCTACCGCTGCGCCACCGTACCACCCTAGAATTGAATGGAATTGAATTGGCAACTTGGCTGAGTGTGAAGCAAAGATTCGTAGGGCCAACAGATAACCCCATAAAATTGACCGAACACCCAAGTTAAAATGTACGTTCAAAATCCTTGCGATGTGTTACGAGGGAAATGTGATCATGTCATTTCTGAAGTCAAATGAGAGTTGCACCAGCAGGGTACAATTAATGATTAGGAAAGTAGATTGCTACAATATGGGTTGGTTAATTCTAAACTCTGTTCGTATGATTCTTTCAGTATGTACCACTAATATGCGTATCAGTCCTGCCTCACTTAACCCTTTCATTTCCTTTCTTCCATTATCCACCCCTCACTGAGACCGCACCTGGAGTACTGTGTGCAGTTTTGGTCTCCAAATTTGAGGAAGGATATTCTTGCTATTGAGGGCGTGCAGCGTAGGTTTACTAGGTTAATTCCCAGAATGGCGGGACTGCCATATGTTGAAAGACTGGAGCGACTAGGATTGTATACACTAGAATTTAGAAGGATGAGAGGAGATCTTATCGAAACGTATAAGATTATTAAGGGGTTGGACACGTTAGAGGCAGGAAACATGTTCCCAATGTTGGGGGAGTCCAGAACAAGGGGCCACAGTTTAAGAATAAGGGGTAGGCCATTTAGAACTGAGATGAGGAAAAACTTTTTCAGTCAGAGAGTTGTGAATCTGTGGAATTCTCTGCCTCAGAAGGCAGTGGAGGCCAATTCTCTGAATGCATTCAAGAGAGAGCTGGATAGAGCTCTTAAGGATAGCAGAGTCAGGGGGTATGGGGAGAAGGCAGGAACGGGGTACTGATTGAGAATGATCAGCCATGATCACATTGAATGGCGGTGCTGGCTCGAGGGGCCGAATGGCCTCCTCCTGCGCCTATTGTCTATTGTCTATTGTTTATTGTCTCACTGGTCATTTGCTCCCAGCAACAGAAATAGCTGGGCTTCAGCGAGTACTCAAGACAAATTTATTGGCAGCAGCTATTGTGCGGCGCTTGCAGCACCGGAGACCCGGGTTCTATCCTGACTAATGGTGCTATCTGCACGGAGTTTGTACGCTCCCCCCGTGACCGCGTGGGTTTTCTCCGAGACCTTCGGTTTCCTCCCACACTCCGAAGAAGTACGGGTTTATAGATTAATTGGCTTGGTATAAGTGTAAAATTGTTCCTAGTGTGTGTAGGATAGCGTTAATGTGCGGGGATCGCTGGTCGGTGCGGGCTCGGTGGCTGATGGGCCTGTTTCCGCGCTGTATTCCTAAACTAAACTATACAGTGTTAACATGAAAAGCAAACTCCTGATCACTCATCTACATCTAAAAAAAGGTGCATTCCTAGTACTGGACTGGTAATATATGTACGTATATATGTGTATAGAGTATGTATATATACACACACTGAACTTTTTTTTCTCATTTATTATCTTGTTTACTTTGTACTATGTTCACATATTCTGTTGTGCTGCAGCAAGTAAGAACTTTATTGTTCTATCTGGGGCATATGACAATCAAACACACTTGACTCTTGTAACAAGCAGGACACTAACATTAGATTTCACAGCATGGCGGTTTTTGGGTTTGTGTGATTTGCCTATTTTAATGCTTTATTGTGTAATCTGCCTATTTTAATGCTTTTATTGTTGGACTGTGGGTGACTGAATTTTTTGGATGACAAATAAAGCTATCTTGAATCTTGAATCTTGAATCTTGAATAAGCAAGTAGAGGTGACTTTTCGGGTCGTGTCCCTTCTTCAGACTGATTGCAAGGGGTGGGGAGGGATCTGGAAGCAAGAGAAGACCGGGAACGGCAACAGATGACCGCGGACAAAATGGGTCCCAATAGACAATAGACAATAGGTGCAGGAGGAGGCCATTCGGCCCTTCGAGCCAGCACCGCCATTCAATGTGATCATGGCTGATCATTCTCAATCAGTACCCCGTTCCTGCTTTCTCCCCATACCCCCTGTCTCCGCTGTCCTTAAGAGCTCTATCTAGCTCTCTCTTGAATGTATTCAGAGAATTGGCCTCCACTGCCCTCTGAGGCAGAGAATTCCACAGATTCACAACTCTCTGACTGAAAAAGTTTTTCCTCATCTTAGTTCTAAATGGCCTACCCCTTATTCTTAAACTGTGGCCCCTTGTCCCGAAGGCCAATTGTCGGCTAGGGTCAGTGCGATCCCAAAATGTTATTACATCCACTCTCGAGATCTATGCACACAATCGTACAGTAGGTTGAGGCAGCAGCAATGTGTTAAACGTGAAGACTTTCAAAGCAGCTTGACACTGAAGCCCATCTGTTTTGCAGGCAGATGCAAAAGATTTGATTACGTTATTCTGAAAATGAATGGCAGATATATCTCCAATGTTCATCTCTTAATCTCTCTTAAATTGGATTATCGGGCCATTATTACATCGCCATTATTAGATAGTTTGCTGTCTGCTGAGTTTCCTGCACAACAAATACAAAAACAGGGATGTAACGCTCAGGCTTTATAAGGCGCTGGTCAGGCTGCATTTGGAGTATTATTTTAGGCCCCATATCTGAGGAAGGATGTGCTGGCATTGGAAAGGATCCATAGGAGGGTTGCGAGCATGATCACGGGGATGATTGGGGTAACGTGATGAGCATTTGACGGAACTGGGCCTGTACTCGCTGAAGTTTAGAACGATGAGGGTGGACCTCATTGAAACTAACCAAATAGTGAAAGGCCTGGATAGAGTGGATGTGGAGAGGGTGTTTCCACTAGTGGGAGAGTCTAGGACCAGAGGCAATAGCCTCAGAATAATAGGACGTACCGTTAGAAAAGAGATGAGGAGGAATTTCTTTAGTCAGAGGGTGACGAATCTGTGGAATTCATTGACACAGAAGGCTGTGGAGGCCAAGCCAAGGGATACTTTTTAAGGTGGAGATTGATAGATTCTTGAATAGTCAGGTGTCAGGGGTTATGGGGTGGAGGCAGGAGTATGGGGTTGAGAAGGAAAGTTAGATCAGCCATGGTTGAATGGTGGAGTAGATTTGATGAGTTGAATGGTCTACTTCTGCTCCTATAACTTGTGAGATGTGATTTCACTTTAGAAACTACTTCTTTGGTTGTAGGATGTTCTAAGATATCCTAAAGGGACCTATAATTGCTGCATAAATCCAGTTCAGTTTGGCTTAGTTTGGAGATATAGTACGGAAACAGGCCCCTTGGCCCACTGAGTCTGCACCGACCAACAATCCCTGCACATTAATACTATTCTACACTAGCGACAATTTTTACACTTGAACCAAACCAATTAACCTACGAATCTGAACGTGTGGGAGGTAACCAAAGTTCTTGGAGAAAACCCACGCAGGTCACGGGTAGAACATATAAACTCCGTACAAACCAAGCACCCATAGCCAGGATTGAACCCAGGTCTCTGGCGCTGTAAGGCAGCAACTCTACCGTTGCGCCACCGTGCGGCCTAGTGTTCTCTCCGATGTATCATTTCTCGATTCATCCCGATATTATTGGTGCTGCCAATTGCGAACTGATGCAATCCAGCAAATAAAATTACCAAGAATAAATAGTGTTCCATGTTGGTAACTGCACCTGCTGTGACTCAATTAAAATCAAGAATTTTACATATGTGGAATTGCAGAACCAACTTTTCTACTACCATTACAAAGAAAATTAGTTCAGTTTAGTTTATTGTCACGTGTCTCGAGGTACAGTGAAAAGCTTTTGTTGCATGCTAACCAGTCAGCGGAAAGCCAATACACGATTACAATTGAGCCATTTACAGTTTACAGATACATGATAAGTGAATAATGTTTAATGCAAGGTAAAGCCAGTAAAGTCCGATCAAAGATAGTCTGAGGGTCACCAATGAGGTAGAAGGTAGTCCAGGACGGCTCTCTAGTTGTTGGTAGGATGGTTCAGTTGCCTGGAAACAGCTGGGAAGAAACTGTCCCTGAATCTGGAGGTGTGCGTTTTTACACTTCTGTAGCCCAACTGGAGAGGGGAGAAGAGGGAGTGGCCAGAGTGCGACTCGTCCTTGATTATGCTGCTGGCCTTGCCGAGGAAGCGTGAGGTAGAAATGGAGTTAATGGAAGGGAGGTTGGTTTGTGTGATGGTCTGAGCTGCGTCCACAATTTGCTGCACTTTCTTGCGGTTTTGGATGGAGCTGTTCCCAAACCATGCTGTGATATATCCCGATATCGTATAGCTTTCTGAGGTCCTGCAATAATTTACGTGCAAATAGTTTAAAGAAGGAATTGTGTGGTATTGCTAAGATAGACACCCAAAATGCTGGAGTAACTCAGCGGGACAGGCAGCATCTCTGGAGAGAAGGAATCGGTGACATCTCGGGACAAGACCCTTCTTCAGACTGAGAGTCAGGAGAGAGGGAGTCCAGAGATATGGAAGGGTAAGGTGTGAAAACGACAGATCAAAGCAGACGGCGACCATGGAAATGTCGAATGGTTCATTGTTAGCTGAGGGGATGGTGACGAGGAGGCATACAATCAGTAAAATTAATCAGAAGGACAGAAACGAGTCAGAGAACTCGGGTGGGGGAGGGACGGAGGGACGGAGTGAGCGGGGATTCAAGTTAGAGAAATCAGGATTCATACCACTGGGTTGTATGTAAGCTGCCCAAGCAAAATATGAGGTGCTGTTCCTCCAATTTGCGTTCATAGTATGTTTTACTGTATCTTGCTTGTTATCAAGCCACAAGATCCCTTGCCTTAAATATCCGACTAGCTGGAGTGGAACAACTAGGCTGGGAGAGGGACGGAGTGAGAGGGGATGCAAGGAGAGGGGGCGGCACGGTGGCGCAGAGGTAGAGTTGCTGCCTTACAGCGAATGCAGCGCCAGAGACCTGGGATCGATCCTGACTACGGGGGCTGTCTGCACGGAGTTTGTACGTTCTCCCCGTGATCTGCGCGGGTTTTCTCCGAGATCTTCGGTTTCCTCCCACACTCCAAAGACGTACAGGTCTGTAGGTTATTGGCTTGGTAAATGCAAAAATTGTCCCTCGTGGGCATAGGATAGTGTTAATGTGCGGGGATCGCTGTTCGGAGTGGACCCGGTCGGCCGAAAGGGCCTGTTTCTGCGCTGTATCTCTAAACTAAACTAAAAACTAAACTAAACTTCATAATCTTTGTTGTTGCCTTAAACCACAGGGCTATCTTTTTTTTTAATCAAATCCCAGTTCGATATGTCTTCCAGCATGACCAGGATCATGCAAAGTTGTTGCTTTTTTTTTAACATTGCAGAATCTGGTCAGCCCAACAGCTGAGACTTCCTTCACCATTATTCCATCCAGCTGTGTGTTTTCTACTTAATATCTGAATCCGCGATGCCATCGCTCCGCCAGCGGCTCTCAAATAGCTGAATCATTAGCCACTTTTGAGGGCCTGTGCCAAAATATGAGCAATACGTTGTAAAAGGAAAGACCCAGTGCTGTCTGAGAGGCTGTGCAGCATTTTCTGACAGTAGCTGATACACATTTAATGGGATTAGTGTGTATGGTCTCCATCTTAGCTGCTTGCTGAGAGGAAGGGGTTTAGAGCTAACACTTGAAAGCTTGGCTCCCACTCGCAGTGGTTAGGCCAAGATTTCAATCATTCTCAACCATCTCTTTTTAATGCTTTCAATGTGTTACAAACCGGCATCATTAATTTTATTGTGTATCGCTGGGTTTTTAACAGGAAGGTGTGTAAATCTTTACCGAGGAGAGATGTGTTTTTCATGAAAACTCTATCAAAGCCGAGGGAAATATTAACACAGCTATTTTCAAACTGCGCTTTCCGACTAAA
The DNA here is from genome assembly GCF_053455715.1 of Rhinoraja longicauda. Taxonomy (NCBI): domain Eukaryota; kingdom Metazoa; phylum Chordata; class Chondrichthyes; order Rajiformes; family Arhynchobatidae; genus Rhinoraja; species Rhinoraja longicauda. The sequence goes on from NC_135958.1 coordinate 72,765,524, forward strand.
TAAATGCACATGCTCCAGACGTTATATCTTAAACGGCTCTGGAATACCTTGCGACAGAGTTTTGCTGCAGTTTCTACGGCCCAAGCAATGAGCTGGGCCTGGGCTATGTGGAAGAGCCGTTTACAAAAATTGGGAGCTATGTGTTCCATCTGCGGTAAAGAATAAAGATTGTGTTTTCAGAATCATAGAGTCACAGAGTGATACAGTGTGGAAACAGGCCCTTCGGCCCAACTTGCCCACACCGGCCAACAATGTCCCAGCTACACTAGTCCCACCTGCCTGCATTTGGCCCATATCCCTCCAAACCTGTCCTATCCATGTACCTGTCTAATTGTTTCTTAAACGTTGGGATAGTCCCTGCCTCAACTACCTCCTCTGGCAGCTTGTTCCATACACCCACCACCCTTTGTGTGAAAGAGTTACCCTTCAGATTCCTATTAAATCTTTTCCCCTTCACCTTAAACGTCTTCTGGTTCTAGATTCACATTGGTTCTTGGTTCTTGGTCCTCCAAAATATTCCAAATGGAATTTAAACTGGAGGTGGCGGAGTATGGACTTAAGCAAGAAGGGCTTCGTGGAGAAGAGCTGCCTTAAATTTAGTTGCGTCTGGTTGAATAACTATAGTAGGGTGAAGACTATTCCATGCTTTAATTGTGCGAGGGACAAGGGACTCTGTGCGTCTACCCGATGTAATCCTCTCATGATTTTATCTCTGAGTGTTTACAATGAACCGAAGGCACAGTGGTGCAGCGGTAGAGATTTGCTGCCTTACACCACCAGAGACCAGAGTTCAAACCTTGGGTCCTGTCTGTAAGGAGTTTACATGTTCTCCCTGTGACCTTGTGGGTTTCCTCCGGTTCCTCCACTTTCCTCCCACATTCGAAAGACGTGCAGGTTTGTAGGTTAGTTGTCGGATTCTGTAAATTACCCTCAGTGTGGAGGATGGAACTAGTGTATGGGAGATCACTGGCCGGCATGGACTCGGTGGGCCGAAGGGACTGTTTCCACACTGTATCTCCAAACCAAACTAAACTAAGAAGAGGAAATTCTACTGCATGTTAATGTCCAAATTGGTTTTATTTTTATTTTCTGGGTGGTATTGGTCATCTGTGTGCAGAAATCTGATTTCATTGTGTGATGTCATTGGTGTTTATGGACTGCCATCTTATATTCTGACCTAAACTTAGCTGTGCCTGTATTGTATGTCATGGATAGCAGCGAGACGATAAACAAATACTCGGCAAATTTGATTTAATAGGCAGCTGATCTATTTTCCACAGCGGTTTACATCACATTTATCACACTACAGCAGGAAATTACCCGCAAGATTGAGTTTTTTTTAATTTTAGATTTCATCCTGACATATAATCTTATAGCTATCAGACTGTTTACTGTATATATACATTATATACAATAAAGGACCATTTTCACCCCGGTCTTTCCCTCTTCTCCCCTCTCCCATCGGGCAGAAGGGATAACAGCTTGAAAAACATGTAGCACCAGATTCCGCAACAGCTTCTTCGCCGCTGTTATCAGACTACTGAATGGTCCCCTAAGTTAGGGTGTAGTCCCGATCTCCCAAGCTACATCATTGCAGATCTGTTTTTATGTCCATTCTCTCTGCAGCTGTGATGCTACAAAGCTATGATATTGCTGTATATTCTGCTCTCTGGTATTTTTCTCTTTGCATTACCTGTTCTACTTACGTCTGGCCTGATTGTACTCGAGTATAGTGTGATTTAGACCGTAGACTTTTAGACTTTACTTCCGACCTCAGACTTTTAGAGATACAGTGTGGGAACAGGCCCTTCTGCCCACCGAGTCCACGCTGACCAGCAATCACTCCATACACTCACACTATCGTACGCACTGGGCACGGTGGCGCAGCGGTAGAGTTGCTGCCTTACAGCGAATGCAGCACCGGAGACTCAGGTTCGATCCTGACTACGGGTGCTGTACTGTACGGAGTTTGTACGTTCTCCCCGCGACCCGCATGGGTTTTCTCAGAGATCTTCGGTTTCCTCCCACACTCCAAAGACGTACAGGTTTGTAGTTTAATTGGCTGGGCAAATGTAAAAATTGTCCCTAGTGTGCGTAGGATAGTGTTAATGTACGGGGATCGCACATCCTTCATCTTTGGCTTTCAGAACTTGTACCAATTTTGGGGAGAGTTAATCCTACAGAATTGAGTTTCGATGGGAACCATCTAGAATCCTTGTCTTAGCTCGCTATACTTGCATGGTCAAACACTCAAGGTCAAGGTGAACTGGAGATCTAGTACCAGTGCTTCTGATGCCATACTCTATCTATCGCTCAATGCACCATTGAACACAACGGTGAAGCAGTGACCAGCTGAGGAGAGGAGTCAAATACACTTCACTTCCAGCAAGACCTGGGAACAGAAAGTGACCCTATCGAGCCTGCTCCACCATTAGATCAAGGCTGGTCTAGTTTCCCTCTCAACCCCATCACCTTCCTTCTTCCCGTAACCTTTGACGTCCATGGCCTTGAATCTCTCCTACATTGCCCCATGTGCTGAGTTTTCTGTCCTAACTGTTCTGAAGCAGCTCGGTGTGAAGTCCATTGGGCCTCTGTACGCTCTAATCATGCAATATAATAATTAGTTTAGTTTAGTTTAGTTTAGAGATACGGCGTGGAAACAGGCCCATCAGCCCACCAAGTCCAGGCCGACCAACGATCCCCGCTCACTAACACCATCCTACACACACGAGGGACAATTTACACTTATACCAAACCTGTACATCTTTGGAGTGTGGGAGGAAACCGGCGATCCCGGAAAAAAAACCAGGCAGGTCACAGGGAGAACGTACAAACGTATGGCGGCACGGTGGCGCAGCGGTAGAGTTGCTGCCTTACAGCGAATGCAGCGCCGGAGACTCATGTTCGATCCTGACTACGGGTGCCGTCTGTACGGAGTTTGTAAGTTCTCCCCGTGACCTGCGTGGGTTTTCTCCGAGATCTTCGGTTTCCTCCCACCCTCCAAAGACGTACGGGTATGTAGGTTAATTGACTGGGTAATATGTAAAAATTGTCCCTAGTGTGTGCAGGATAGTGTTAATGTGCGGGGATCGCTGGGCGGCGCGGACACGGTGGGCCGAAGGGCCTGTTTCCGCGCTGTATCTCTAAATCTAAATCTAAATCTAAACTCCGTACAGACAAGCGCCCGTAGTCAGGATTGAACCCGGATCTCTGGCGCTGTAAGACAACAACTCTACCGCTGCACCACTGTGCCACCCAATATGCAATGCAATATTCACGTTGTATTCGACTGAAATTCAGGGGTCCTTAGAAGTCAGTGGGATTAAATTTAATTCCCACAGTGAATATTCAATGTGAATATGTTTAGAGTTTGGCAAGTGCGACACAGGATGGATGTCCATTCCACTCTCCTGAACCCCCCATTGAAACAAGATGAAGAGACTAACTCTGGAACAACCTGTGCACCAGCCAACATTAGCATAGCCCAGCAGTGTGACCCCCAACCTCACTGTCTTCTGAAACATAGTGCGCAGAGCTCCAAAGAAGAAGTCGAAATGTCTTAAAAAGGAGTCTTACTTTAAAAAAAAAACGCAATTGGCAGTAAATACACAAAAGGGAAATATTCAATGTTGGAATTGGAGGCAAATTTCTGCAAAGCCTGAGGCCTATAAATTCATTAGTGCTGCCTAATAAAAATGAAGTGTCCAAAGTCATGAGAGGAATAGATCGGGTAAATGCACAGAGTCTCGTGCCCAGAGTAGACGAATCGAGAACCAGAGGACATAGGTTTAAAGTGAGGGGGGACATATTTAATAGGAACCTGAGAGGTAACTTTTTTACACAAAGGGTGGTGGGTGTATAGAATGAGCTGCTGGAGGTGGTAGTTGAGGCAGGTACTATCGCTATGTTTAAGAAACATTTGGACAGGTACATGGATAGGACAGGATATGGGCCAAATGCAGGCAGGTGGGATTAGTGTAGGTGGGACATGTTGGCCAGAGTGGGCATGTGGGACATGTTGGCCAGAGTGGGCATGTGGGACATGTTGGCCAGAGTGGGCATGTGGGCCAAAGGGCCAGTTTCCATGCTGTAATACTCTATGACTATATGTGCATCATTCCACTATCATGTTTTCCCCATCTGTTTCATCATTTTCTTTTAAAACACTATCCTCTTTTTACTGAAGTATCTCAGTAACTTTTTTAACTTGTCAAGTACTCAATTGCTATAACAAACATCCAGAATTGGACTCTTGTGGCCTGACATTTCCGATGCTGATTCACTGTGAGTAGATCAGGAAGTAATCCAAAAAAAAAAGTTCCATAGATTGCACTAAAAGCCAAACCTTTTGCTCAAAATTACTCTGCACCTCCCAACAGGCAAAGTTCACTTCAATTTCCATTGCTCAACACTGCAATGCCTCACAGCAATTTATCATAGAATCTTCCAATCTAAAATTATACTTATTTTGATTCCCTGAACAGAGATTGAAGAACAAGGTTTTGAGCTCCAAACCTTTAGTTTAGTTTTAGAGGTGCAGCGTGGAAGCAGGACCTGCGGCCCACCGAGTCCACGCCGACCAGCGATCCCCGCACACCAACACTATCCAGAACACGAGGGACAAGTTACAATTTTTACCGAAGCGGACAAACCTGTACATCGTTGGAGTGTGAGAGGAAACCGGAGCACCCGGAGAAAACCCACGCAGGTCATGGGGAGAACGTACAAACTCCAATCAGACAGCACCCTTGGTGAGGATCGAACCCGTGTCTCTGGCGCTGTAAGGCAGCAAGTCCACCTTGATCACTTTTGCAAAATAGCCACACCGTCTGATCTTATCGGAAGACCAATATATATTTACCAATTCCAACATCGAGACATTTCACAACGAAAGTTACAGCATTCTTTCAGCTCGATAATAACCAGTGGTAGAAATGGCCCTGCCATCTGCCTTTAAATTAAGGGGCTGCTCTAAACTAGGCATCTCTGTAGGAAATTAGTCTGCCTAGTTAATAATAGTGGTGCTTCAGAATAAAACAGGCACAAAGAGCTAAATCATGTCACTAATTTGTTTCATGCTAGCGTGTGGTGGTTATAAGTGCCTTCTGCCATTCGTTTTGAAGGTGTCCAGAGCTGATATTTTACATTTATTTTCCATTTAGTTGTCCCAATGTCTTTTTTTTCCATTCCTTGGCCATGGACCAGCACAGATCCTGCAGTTAACTGGGAGAAATGAGTCCCTTTGCACCTCCCTAGGCTTCCACTCTCACCCCGGACTTGGTGTGAAGCCATTCTGACAACATTTACTGTGTTGGGTCACAAAAGGAAAGCAGCCAATTTGGGTGAATCACCAGAGGGCTGTGGACACCTGTGAATCAGACTACAATATGACTCAGAAGTAGAGAAAAAAAAAGTATATAAGCTTTCTCTGCCGGTCATCAACCCGCTGTGTAACGTATTGGCAAAGTCAGGGCAGCACCAAAGTGCAGTGGTAGAGCTGCAGCCTCACAACGCCAGAGACCCGAGTTGGATCCTGACTGCGGGTGCTGTCTGCACGGAGTTTGTACTTTTTCCCTGTGACTGCGTGGGTTTTCTCCGGGTGCTCCGCTTTCAAGTCAAGTCAAGTTTATTTGTCACACACACATAAATGTGCAGTGAAATGAAAGATTACCCACAGTCCAACAACAAGAGCAATAAAAGAGCAATAAAAGAGCAATAAAAATAAGCAATAACACACACAATCAAACAAAAAGAAACATCCATCACTGTGAGTCTCCTCCAGTCACCTCCTCTGTGATGGAAGGCCAGAATGTTTTTTCTCTTCCCCTGCCGTCTTCTCCCGCGGTCAGGCTGTTGTAGTTGCCACGTTCCAGGCCGCGCCGGACGGTGAAAGGTCCGCAGCGGGCCGACCCAAGCCCCGCTTCGGGGCGGGCGAAGCCGCTGCCGCTGCATGTCGGGGCGGTGGGGGCTCCCGACATTGAAGCCCCCGCCTGGCAGAGACCTCTCCCACATTTCAAAGACGCGCGGGTTTGTAGGTTAATTGGCTTCTGTAAATTGCCCCTAGTGTGTCGGATGCAAAAGTGGGATAACGTATAACTAGAGTGACCGGGGAAATCGCTGGTCAGCTCGGACTCGGAGAGCCGATGGTCCTGTTTCCACGCTGTATCTCTAAACTGATGCCTTTTCACACTATTCAGAGTTCTGTGGCGAGACTGGTTTTAAATGTGTTCTATAATTGAAAATAACATTTGCAGTTGCAGTGAATTCTATTCACATCAATATACATGAATAGCTTCATAGATCATCGGGGTGGAAGGAGAGAACTATACATTGAATGAGTAAGGAGGAACTGATGCTGGTTTACACTGAAGGGAGACACAAAACGCTGGAGTAACTCGGAGGGTCAGACAGCATCTCTGGAGAGAAGGAATAGGTGATGTTTCGGGTCGAGACCATTCATCAGATTGAACTCTCTGAAGGGTTTTGACCCGAAACGTCACCTGTTCCTTTTTCTCCAGAGATGCTGCCTGACCCACCGAGTTACTCCAGCATTTTGTGTCTATCTTCACTCTAAACTCAGTTTAGTTTATCGGTTTCGGTTTAGTTTATTGTCAGGTGTGCGGATGTACAGTGTAAAGCTTTTGTTGCGTGCTAGTCAGTTAGCAGAAGTGGAAATCATGATTCCCATCGAGTCATTTACAGTGCATAGATACTCGACAAGGGAATAACGTTTACTGCAAGGTCAAGGCAGCAAAGTCCGATCAAGGATAGTCCGAGGGTCACCAACGAGGTAGATAGTAGTTCAGCTCTCGGGTTGTGGCAGCATGGTTCTGTGGTAGGATAAATAGCGTTGCAGCTGTCTCAATAGGGTAGGTGAACGAGTTAATAGGCTGTCATAACCTACAGAAGGTAGCAATCAAGGGTCTTGATGGCATGGATTTAGGTCACTGCAGAGGGCAGTACTACTGTTATTGCTGTGCCCTCTTGCCTCATCAGTTAGTCTCTGAACCGTGCAAAGCAAGCACGTTAAAAAGCCAATCAGTAATACGAAGTGACCTAATCCGGTCTCTGAAGGCAGTGTTGATTAATATTTCCTGTGTGCCAGTGGATGGGGAGCTTCTATTTGATACTGGTCACCGTTCAAAACCCAGAGGGGTGGGTGGGTGGGTGGGTGGGGGGGGGGGGGGGGGGGGGGTGGAGGTCACGGCAGAAAGATCGACTCTTGAGTTAACGTTTAATCAAAGCTCTCACGAAACATCAACTCATCCGGACTCCAGGTTTCCGAAACCAGACCAGAAATTCTACGGTGAGCGAACCAGTGGAAAGAGGTATAGAAACTTTAATTTCCTAATATTGACCAACATTATTAGTTGAGTTCCTAGACACAAAAATCTGGAGTAACTCAGCGGGACAGGCAGCATCTCTGGAGAGAAGGAATGGGTGACGTTTCTGGGCCGAGACCTTCCTTCAGACCCGAAACGTCCACCATTCCTTCTCTCCAGAGATGCTGCCTGACCCGCTGAGTTACTCCAGCTTTTTGTGTCTACCTTTGGTTTAAACCAGCATCTGCAGTTCCTTCTTACACATTAGTTCGGTGTAGTTTAGTTTAGTTTTTGTCACTTGTACCGAGGCACAGTGAAAAGCTTTTTGTTGCGTGCCCTCCAGTCAGCGTAAAGACAATACACGATTACAATCGAGACGTTTACGGTGTACAGATACGTAATGAGGGATCGCAAGTCACGCTAGTGATGAAGGTCGTGCAAGTCGCTCTTGTTCTATGTCATCCAACTTTCATATCCATCGCCTGCACAATAGGAGGAAAATTGTAGAGGCCAATTAACCTGCAAACCCACACGTCTTTGAGACGTGGGGAGAAACCTGAGCAGACATAAGTGTAACTCCACACAGACATTGTTCGAGGTCAGGGTCGAACAAGGGTCTCCGGCGCTGTGAGACTGCAGCTCTACTAGCTAGCTCAGTATAAACTTAGCTGATTGACTAATCTGAAGCGTGAACAGTTTCTTTAGACAAACGCCAATTATAATTTACGTAGAATATTGCTTTGACAATCGACATGTCGCATTCTGGAGAACAATACATTTAAGCTAAATTGAGTCCCAATTCTGCCCCGAATTTATACTCTTGCACTCGTTATTTCCTGAAATAAAACGTTTCATTGCAAAGGAGATGAGGAGGAATTTCTTTAGGCAGAGGGTGGTGAATCTGTGGAATTCATTGCCACAGACGGCTGTGGAAGCCAAGTCAACTGATATTTTTAAGGCGGAGATTGACAGATTCTTGATTAGTGCGGGTGTCAGGGGTTATGGGGAGAGAAGGCAGGAGGATGGGGTTGAGAGGAAAAGATAGATCAGCCATGATTGAATGGCGGAGTAGACTTGATGGGCCGCATGGCCGAATTCTGCTCCTATCACTTATGAACTTATTAAAACTTATGTAAGTTCAAAACTGAGCTGATCTTCATTTCCCTCTTTGCAATAAAAATATGAAATGAAATTGCAAACTTACCTCAAAAATATTCAGTTTGTCCAGTCAGTAATGGAGACATCATATGCCATTTCAAGAGTTGACCAGGTTTTTAATGCTAACTTTTCCTTCTGACAGGAAAGCAACAAATCCTAATCTGATACTATAATAGGTAAATGTGTAGGAAGGAACTGCAGAGGTAGTTTTACACCGAGAATAGGCAGAAAATGCTGGATTAACTCAACGGGACAGGCATCACCTCTGGAGAAAGGGAATACATGACGTTTCAGGTTAAAACCCTTCTTCCGACTGAGAGGCAGGGGAGAGGGAAACGTTATTTCAAGAGGACGAGAATACAAAAACAGGGATGTAATGCTAAGGCTCTATAAGGCGCTGGTCAGGCCGCGTTTGGAGTATTGTGAGCAATCTTGGGCCCCATATCTGAAGAAGGATGTGCTGGCTCTGGAGAGAGTCCAGAGGAGGTTTACAAGAATGATCCCAGGAATGAGTGGGTTAACATATGATGAGTGTTAGATTGCACTGGGCCAGTGCTAGCTGGAGTTTCGAAGGATGAGGGGGGCCCTCATTGACACTTACCGAAGAGTGAAAGGTTTAGATAGAGTGGATGTGGAGAGGATGTTTCCACTAGTGGGAGAGTCTAGGACCAGGAGTCATAGCCTCGGAATTAAAGGATGTTCCTTTCGGAAGGAGATAAGTAGGAATTTATTTAGTCAGAGGGTGGTGAATCAGTGGAATTCTTTGTCACAGAAGGCTGTGGAGGCCAAGTCAATGGATATTTTTATGGCAGAGATGGATAGATTCTTGATTAGTACAGGTGTCAGGGGTTATGGGGAGAAGGCAGGAGAATGGGGTTAGGAGGGAGAGATTGATCAGCCATGATTGGTGGGGTAGACTTAATCGGCTGACTGGCCTAATACTGCTCCCAAATGAATTATGACCTTATGACATGGTTATCAAGGGAGAGGGAGACTAGAAAGGTCTTGACACAAAACGTCACCTGTTCCTTTTTTCCAGTGACGTTGCCTGACCTGCTGAGTTACTCCAGCTTTTTGTGTCCATCTCTGAAGTAGGGTAATACTTGTCATAATCATCTAATGCCCTTGGGCAAGTTGGGTCAAAGGGTCTTGTTTCCATGCTGTGTGACTCACTGACTATGACTCTAATGGAAGATCACAACAGAGAGAAACTCTGCTGTTCATTTACAATGGTTAAATACTGTTAAGTTTTACATGGGCGGCTGTGACAGTTCTATTTACCAGTACATGGTTCACTAGGAGAAACTTGTTTCTGAAAATAGTGCAGTGTGCTTTACGAAACCCACGTCACAAACCTGGTTTCTGACACCAATCCACTCTAGAGATGCACTGCTCCCTGTAAGTGTAACAATAAAACCTCTATTGGCAAGATGTGGTGTAAAGCACACACCCAATGAACATTTTGCAGCACAATAAGGTGCAATTTGGACCATCGAACCTGAATAAACTAACACTCCCTGCCCTTTCCCCACATTTAATTACAAAAAACTTTTCAAGCATTTGTTCACTTCACTTTTAAAACTATCAACTATTTTAATAGACGTAATTGCTGGTTTTGGTGGGATATTTCACGTCAAACTTTCTCCCCCCCCCCCCCCCCCCCCCCATCATTCTCCCTTTGTACCTTTGGAGCCGATCTTCATTTATGCCCTCAAATGATCTACTTGCAGGCAGTGGGAACAGTTATTTCCATCCTTTGAAGAACAAATTGCTGATGAAGTGGGACTGTCCAGGTGACTCCTAGATAACATTGTGAAGAACAACTGAATTACATTACCGCTGGTCGGAGCGGCACGGCGGTAGAGTTGCTGCCTTACAGCTCCGGAGACCCGGGTTCAACCCTGACTACGGGTGCTGTCTGTACGGAGTTTGCACGTTCTCCCTGTGACCTGCGTGGGTTTTCTCCGGGTGCACCGGTTTCCTCCCACACTCCAAAGCCATACAGGATTGTAGGTTAATTGGCTTCGGTAAAATTGTAAATTGTCCCTAGTGTGTGTCGGACAGTGCTGGTGTACAGAGATCGCTTGTTGGCGTGGACTCGTTTGGCCGAAGGACTTGTTTACGCACTGTATCTCTAAACTAAACTTAACTAAACTAAACATTAGAGCTGGACGAGGTTTTATAGGATTGATATGTCAAGGTACAAAAAGGGAAATCATCTATATACTAAAACTCTTGTTTGTTTGTTTGTTTGTTCCTGAACTAAAGCCAAAACGGTACACGATAGCACGACAATTTTAGGCCCATCTTACTCACCGTCGTCCCCTTGGTGCTAACGGGAGAAGTTTCATTCAAATTGGTGTTATATATTTAAAGTTATTCACATTTTAAAGTTTAAATCTATCTCCTAGGGAGGGAGGGGGGGAGGGAGGGAGGGAGGGAGGGAAGGAGGGAGAGGAGGGAGGATAAGGGGGTTGAGGGGGATGGAATGGGGGAGGGGAGGGGAAGGGGGAGGGGAGGGGGAGGGGAGGGGGAGGGGAGGTGGAGTGGAGGGTGGGATGGGAGGGGGGAGAGGGGTAGGGGAGGGGGGAAGAGGGTGCTGCACCAATGCAGGAGAGGTTTGGGCCCAACAGGTCCACTTGGTCTAGTACTTCCCAAAGCTTTGGGCTTCAATGACAATAAAGTAAACATTATAACTCACTCCTAGCTTTTGATATCTACTCTGTCCTTTGTGAAGGTTCATTTGTAAAAAAGGCACATTTGATTTCAAGGTAGTTTTAGCTAACATTTTCCATGTTATAATAACTATGTGAGCAACAGCAGCTGAAAGAGTGCCACATAACGAGTCCAATTAAACTTGTACAGAAACATATATTTACCATATTTGTTCTGGCGTGGGATTGTCCAATTACCCATTGTCTTTGCGGCAATTCTCTCCTGTTGCCTTTGGTTTATATGGCTCCACCATTTAAGAAAGGCATTACCAATAATTGGGAAGCCACTGTTTGATGTTGCCAGGACTAGAGGGTCTAGGCTGCAGGGAGAGGTTGAGTAGGCTGGGACTCTATTCCTTGGAGCACAGCAGGGTGAGGGGTGATCTGTTAGACGTGTATAAGATCATGAGAGGAATAGATTGGACAGATGCCCCACAGAGTCTCTTGCCCAGAGTATGTGAATCAAGGATCAGAGGACATTGGTTTAAGATGAAAGGGAAAAGATTTAATAGGAACCTGAGGGGTAACTTTTTCCACACAAAGAGTTGTGGGTGTATGGAACAAGCTGCCAGAGGAGGTCATCGAGGCAGGGATTATCCCAACGTTAAAGAAACAGTTGGACAGGTACATGGATAAGACAGGTTTGGAGGGATGTGGGCGAAACACGGGCAGGTGGGACTAGTGTAGCTGGGGCATGTTGGCTGGTGTGGGCAAGTTGGGCCTAAGGGCCTGTTTCCACGCTGTATCACTCTGTGACTCTATGACTAAGACTTTGGTAGGATGCTGTAGGCTTTGATTTACTTTAAAAATGCCTGAGCTGCATTGGAATAATGGTGGAATATATTTTAACCAATGTGGACCTGATTAGTGCAATTTAGCTGTGTTTATGGAAGAGATGGAACTGCAATCATTCGCTGTCTGCAGGCCTCACATGACTTCTAATCACTGAGTTTCACTCTTTAATTGAGCGTTCCCTGTACATTGACATCTTTTTACCTGGATTACACAGTCAGTTGTAATTATAAGCAAATATATACAATACACCATGCTGACTTTGGGTCTGGAGATAGACACAAAGTGCTGGAGTAAGTGCTTTTGTGCCATTTTCGATGGACCAGCTACGCAAACACTCCTCTTCTTGTGCAACTCTTTGCTGCGGAAGGCAGCAGAGTCCATGTCAATGGGTCTATATAAGACGGAAATTGATTACTAAGGGTGTTCGGGACTATGGGGAGAAGGCAGGAGGAAGGGCTTGAAAGGGAAAGATTGAGTGGCGGAGTCGACTTGATGGGCCGAATAGCCTAATTCTGTTCCTAGAATATGAATTTATGAACTTATGAGATCCTTCAGGGGATCAAAGTTGACTTGCTTCCACTCTGGTTCTCAGGCCAATGGGAGGATTGCAGACAGGAATGAGGTACTTGTTGGGATGGGCAGTACTTTGAGGTGGTACATTTAGTGTAGTTTACTTCAGAGATACAGTGCGGAAACAGGCCCTTTGGCCCACCAGGTCCACGCCAATCAGTAATCCCCACACACTAACGCGATCCTACACACACTGGGGACAATTTACAATTTTATTACCGAGGCCAATTAGCCTCCAAACCTGTACGTCTTTGGAGAGTTGGAGAAAAATTGGATCTCGCGGGGAAAAACCACGCAGGTCACGGCGAGAATGTATAAACTCGACCCAGGATCAGGATCGAACCCGGGTCTCTGACGCTGTAAGGCAGCAACTCTACCGCTGTGCCACCGTGCTGCCCTAACTTCTTGCACTTCTTATGCCTTTTTCGGTATTCCGTTGTTGGGCACGTGAAGGCGCGGTCGACCGTGGAACGTGGAGGGAGGCAGTGGAGACGTGGAATGCGAGGGGCAACCGGTAGTGGGAAGGTGAGCCGGGGTAATGCCTCCAGCGCCATCAATAGACAATAGACAATGGGTGCAGGAGGAGGCCATTCGGCCCTTTGAGCCAGCACCGCCATTCAATGTGATCGTGGCTGATCATTCTCAATCAGTACCCCGTTCCTGCCTTCTCCCCATACCCCCTGACTCCGCTATCCTTAAGAGCTCTATCCAGCTCTCTCTTGAATGCATTCAGAGAATTGGCCTCCACTGCCTTCTGAGGCAGAGAATTCCACAGATTCACGACTCTCTGACTGAAAAAGTTTTTCCTCATCTCAGTTCTAAATGGCCTACCCCTTATTCTTAAACTGTGGCCCCTTGTTCTGGACTCCCCCAACATTGGGAACATGTTTCCTGCCTCTAACGTGTCCAACCCCTTAATAATCTTCAAGGCGGGCTGCAGCAGGTGACCCCCTGGGACACAAAGAGGACCAGGCGAGGACAGGAACGACGTTTCAAGGGACCGATCAGGTCGGAGGCATCCCAGTGATCGATTGATCAACTCTCAGTATATATCTATAAACAAACAAACAAACAATTGTAGTACAATCAGAGCTTATTTGGAGATCGTAGTGTTTCATAGCCTGATGGTTGTAGGAAGAAGAGAAGTTGCTGCTCCTGAACTGGGACATTAGTTTTTGTGCTTCTTTACCTTCTTCCCGATGGCAGGAGGGAAATGAGCTTGTAATCTTTAGGGTTCGGGTGGAGTGGGTCTCTGACGATGCTGGCTGTCTTTTTGAAGCACATTGAAAATATCAACCTGCTTCCTGGGAGCAGCTTGGCTGAAGACCCTTGTCGTGCCTCTACGAGGCTTGGATTAGAACTCGTGTAGGGAAAAAACCCCCTGCAGATGCTGGTTTAAATCGAAGGTAGACACAAAATGCTGGAGTAACTCAGCGGGTCAGGCAGCATCTCGGGAGAGAAGTAATGGGTGACGTTTCGGGTCCAGACCCTTCTTCAGACTGGCGATAGGAACTCAGTGAGTTGGGGCAGAACTCAGTTTCCCACAGAACTTGGCCCAGCCTACTTTCTGTGGCCTGCTTCTTGCAACACCGGGGAACAAAAGGCTTTCTCCTGGACTGGGTTCAATGATCCATTACAAAAGTGCAGGTCTGTCAGTTTCCCTGGATTTAAACCTTATCTGGGGTAGACCATTTTAAATGGGGTAGTGCCATTTAGGACTGAGATGAGGAAAAACTTTTTCACCCGGAGAGTTGTGAATCGGTGGAATTCTGCGCCACAGAAGGCAGTGGAGGCCAATTTACTGGATGTTTTCAAGATATAGCTCTTAAGGCTAATGGAATCAAGGGATATGGGGAGAAAGCAGGAACGGGGTACTGATTCCGGATGATCAACCATGATCATATTGAATGGCGGTGCTGGCTCAAAGGGCCGAATGGCACCTATTTTATATGTTTCTATGTTCTATGTTTTGTTTTTTTTAATTTAAAAAAAAAAATTTTTTTTTAAAGCATATGTACAAATAATAACAAACGACAAACTGGTTATAGAATTCTTACATAGCTTCACTTTTAAAATTTTAAAAGAAAAAATAAAGATGAAAAGAGACTGAAAAAAAGACTATAAACTAATAGAGAGAAAGCAAAGAAAAAAGAGAATCACAAATATAAAGATTATGGGGATAGATCCAGGAGTTAATGAGTATAGTTGTACATCCAACCCTAAACTCAAGTTTTAACTTTAGTTTAAAATTTTAGTTTTGTGACATGTTCTATGTTTTTTTCCCCTCTGTGAAACCCAGGTCAATAAAATTCTTGCTAGTGTGTTACTGTACAGCAGTTCCTCAACATGCCCGGTACCTTCACAGGGGAATGTCCGAGGAAATGTCATTGACTTTGCCATGAGAGTCGATCAATCAGTGAACGGGAGACGTTAACTATTTGCCTTTAGCGTGAGGCAATGCTTGAGGATTTAATAGCTTAATAGGACAACTCTACCACTGCACTTGACCAGAATCACTTTCTGTGCAACATATAACGATGATCTGAACAAAATCTTTCTCCAGAAGTGTGTGCAATGATCCATTGCTAATGAAACGCTCTGTCATTTGGCTCGGAAGTACTTTACCTAATATTTTTACTTTTAGTAAATAATTTCACCGGCAGTTTGGAACGATTCCATCGCCCCAGCAGACAGTAGCGATTGGTTCCTTGAATGTAACAATTATAAAACAGAACCTAAATTACATTAATAGAATTACTTAAAGATCATAAAATGCAGGTCGGGGAACTTCCGGTATAATCTTATATCGCCAGTGAAATCCTCCTTGGTTTTTTAAAAAATAAATGCTGCATGATTCAGGGGCTGCTGCAGTTAATTACAGGACGAAACAAAAAGACTGTGGTGTTGTGATTGTGGGGCTGTGGGTGTGTTACCATGGTGATTTCCTTATTGGTCAGCATTCCCACATACTGCAATCAAAATGCAATGCTGGGCCTTCGCCCTGATTACATTTATTCCGACATAAAACTTAATAATGTTGATTTCCCCCCCCCCCCCCCCCTCTTTTTTCCTCATTTTTTTTTTGTTTTTAGATATAAATCTCAAGAATATGATCTGGTCTCTCTTTAATAGCTGCCTTAAGGCTGAAATACTGCACTTTCCTGTATACCACCTATTATTAATGCTTACACATTTACGAAGGGAGATTAGAATCTGGGAAGGGAGTCTCTATTTATCTGCGTTTTACAGCACAGGGCAGTTCCAGACTTCATACCAGCTGTGTCCATTAGGCAATGGAAATCAGAAATCCTTTTAAAGATGAAAAGAGTTTGTTTAATATGGGTTCCTTGCCATTTATCTTACCTTAACATTCCACCGTGTTTTGGACAGCATCCAACCAAACCTTAGAACATTCATCTTCTTCCTTGACTTTCAATTAACAAATGCTCCCAACTTAAAATTGACCAAATGGTTTTTCCCACATGTTTTAATGCAAAGCACTTTAAAGTTAAGGTCTTTTAAAAAAATAATTAAGGTGCTGCAACTACATAACCTCGCTGATACTTTTGTGGTGGTGTTCAGGTACAAGTGATTAAGGAGTTTCATACCTTCTGTCTCATTAACCTTCAAAACCCTTTTAGTGTCTCCTTTTCAAATTGTAGATAAGGTGCATTTAAAAGTGAATTCCATTTTATGGGACAATATTTCTTTGCAATAGAGATTTAGCGGTAGAGTTGTTAACACTTTATTACCTGTTATTTAACTTTGTGAATTCTACCACAAGTGACCGCTCTGCTTTTTCGAGCTGTATCGTGAGGGGAATAGGTAGGGTGAACGTACCAAGTCTATAACCCAAGATAGGGGAATCAAAAACCATGGCAGATAACCTAACAAAATAAGTTTAAGGTGAGAGTGGCAAGATTTAATAGGACCCTAAGGGGCAACTTTCTTGTGCAGAGGGTGGATAATATATGCACGGAACTGCCAGATTGGCGGCACGGTGGCGTAGCAGTAGAGCTCCCGCCTTACAGCGCCAGAGACCCGGGTTCGATCCTGACTATGGGCGCTTGTCTGTAAGGAGTTTGTACGTTCTCCCTGTGACCTGCGTTGGTTTTCTCCGAGATCTTCGGTTTCATATCATATCATATCATATCATATATATACAGCCGGAAACAGGCCTTTTCGGCCCACCAAGTCCGTGCCGCCCAGCGATCCCCGTACATTAACACTATCCTACACCCACTAGGGACAGTTTTTTTTACATTTACCCAGCCAATTAACCTACATACCTGTACGTCTTTGGAGTGTGGGAGGAAACCGAAGATCTCGGAGAAAACCCACGCAGGTCACGGGGAGAACGTACCAGTGAACGTACGGGGAGAATGTACCGGGTTTCCTCCTACACTCCAAAGACGTACAGGTTTATCGGTTAATGGGCTTGGTATAAATGTATAATTGTTCCTAGTGTGTGTAGGGTAGTGTTAATGTGCAGGGATTGCTGGTTGGTGCGGACTCGGTGGGCTTAATGGGCCTGTTTCCGCGCTGTGTCTCTAAACTAAAAACAAATGCGGGAGCAGAAGCAGGTACTATAACAGCATTTAAAAGGCACCTGTACAGGTAAGTACATAGATTGGAAAGATTTTCAAGGTGGGCAAATGGGAGTAGCATAGGCGTATTGGTCGGCATGGACGTGTTGAACCGAGGGGCCTGTTTCTGTGCTGTTCTGCCTCTATGTTTCTGCAAATATTATTTCAGTCTGAGGTAATACATATACAATACTTGGACCACTATTTCAGAAGGAGTTATTCCAGTGTTTGGATCCAAATTCTTAGCACATAAACAATCCCAGTAAGATCAAACTAATTCGGAATTCATTTCATTTCACTGCTTTCTGTAGATGTTGCTAGGAGCAACACGGTGGAAGCCAAAGCCTACAGTGTAGTGGGTGATGCCACTTCAAAGTTATTCAGCGCGCACAAAAGGCTTTGGAGTGGCTCTGATACATTTGAGAGCTTGCGGGTCAATCGAGCCTGCACGGGTTTCAGTGAGATGAGGCATGGATGCACAGGTACCACACCTGCACTTAGTAAGAGTACCACAGGTACCACACCTGCACTTAGTAAGGGTACCACAGGTACCACACCTGCACTTAGAAAGGGTAAGTACGGGTGACAGGGGCTATGAGGAAAAGGCAGGAGAATGGGCATGAGAGGCAAAGTTAGATCAGCCATGATTGAATGGCGGAGTAGACTTGATGAGCCGAATGGGCTAATTCTGCCCTAATAACTTAAGAACTATGAACTTACGAACGTACTGTATACACTTCACTCTGCCTCAGCAAGGCCACCAGCATAATGAAGGACCAGTCTCACCCCAGTCACCTCTTCTTCTCCCCTCTGGAAAGGTAGGACAGCGGAAAAATAGCATGAACGGATTTGAGTATAGGAGTAAAGAGCTCCGTCTGCAATTGTATAGGGCCGTGGCGAGACCACATCTGGAGTATTGTGTGCAGTTTTGGTCTCCTAATTTGAGGAAGGACATCCTTGCTATTGAGGCAGTGCAGCGTAGGTTCAACGGGTTAATCCCCGGGATGGTGGGACTGTCATATGAGGAAAGATTGGAAAGACTAGGCTTGGATTCACTGGAGTTTAGAAGGATGAGAGGGGATCTTATAGAGACTTATAAAATTATAAAAGGACTGGACAAGCTAGATGCAGAAAAAATGTTCCCAATTATGGGGAGTCCAGACCAAGGGCCACAGTCTAAGAATAAAGGGGAGGCCATTTAAAACTGAGGTGAGAAGAAACTTTTTCACCCAGAGAGTTGTGAATTTGTAGAATTCTCTGCCACAGAAGGCAGTGGAGGCGAATTCACTGGATGAATCTAAAAGATAGTTAGATAGAGCTCTAGGGGCTAGTGGAATCAAGGGATATGGGGAGAAGGCAGGCATGGGTTACTGATTGTGGATGATCAGCCATGATCACAATGAATGGCGGTGCTGGCTCGAAGGGCAAAATGGCCTCCTGCACCTATTTTCTATGTTTCTATGTTTCTATCAATGGGCGGCGTGGACTCGGCAGTCTGTGGACCTGTTTCTTGTTGTATCATTGAACTAAACTATGCTAAACTATCTGCCCACCCTTTTCTGACAATACCTGGTCTAGAATATACCTGACACTTCGAGTGTAGCTATAAAGAAAGCAGCCTTTGTTTACATTTTCTCAGCAGGGAGTCTGCATTACTCATCATATATACAAGGCCATTGCAATGTTCACCAAATTGGGGTTGAATGATTTTCAAAGAAAACTATTTGACCTGATTTGTTGCTCCAATATCACCCCTTTCCTTTTGTTCCTTGTCTATTTTCTTTGATATCACACTTGGAGCAGCAGTGTGGCACAGCGGTAGAGTTGCTGCCTTACAGCACCAGAGACCCGGGTTCGATGCTGACTACGAGTGCTGTCTGTATGGAGCTTGTACGTTCTCCCTGTGACAGCGTGGGTTTTCTCTGGGTGTTAAACCAAGTCAAGTCAAGTTTATTTGTCACATACACATACATGACGTGCAATGAAATGAAAGTGGCAATGCCTGCGGATTGTGCAAAAAAAATTACAATTACAGCATATA
This sequence comes from Rhinoraja longicauda, assembly GCF_053455715.1. Lineage (NCBI taxonomy): Eukaryota > Metazoa > Chordata > Chondrichthyes > Rajiformes > Arhynchobatidae > Rhinoraja > Rhinoraja longicauda. Next base: position 72,784,710 of record NC_135958.1, read on the forward strand.
AATTAAAATTAATACAGAAAAAAAATGTAGTCCCTGGAATTATGATATTTAACAGTCCTGATGGCCTGTGGGAAGAAACGCCGTCTCATCCTCTCCGTTTTCACAGCATGACAGCGGAGGCGTTTGCCTGACCGTAGCAGCTGGAACAGTCCGTTGCTGGGGTGGTAGGGGTCCCCCATAATCTTGCTTGCTCTTGATCTGCACCTCTTAATGTACAGGTCCTGCAGGGGGCGAGTGTAGTTCCCATGGTGCGTTCTGCCGAACGCACTACTCTCTGCAGGGCCTTCCTGTCCTGGGCAGAGCTGTTCCCAAACCAGATTGTGATGTTGCCGGACAAGATGCTCTCTACAGCCCCAGAGTAGAAGCAATGAAGGATCCTCAGAGAGACTGAATTTCCTCAGCTGTCTGAGTTGGTAAAGGCGCTGCTTTGCCTTACGCACCAGTGCGGCAATGTGTGTTGTCCATGTCAGATCCTCTGTGATGTGGACTCCCAGGTATTTAAAGCTGCTCACCCTATCCACAGTAATCTCATTTATCTCCAGTTTATTTCCACACTCCAAAGACGTGCAGGTTTGTAGGTTAATTGGCTTCTGTAAAAAGTGTCCCGAGTGTGTAGAATGGAACTAATATGTGGGTGATCACTGGTCGGCGTAGACCCGATGGCCAAAGGGCCTGTATCTCTAAAACTAAAACTTGGCATTTCCTCACAGCCTTCCCTACTTGCCGTGCATCTTATTGCCATTTCGTGAATGAAGAATTCAATCCGGTCAGCAGTAAAAGAATTATACTGAAACGACAATCAATCTGAATTGTAACCAGGAATTGTGAAAGGAATTGTGCCATAACACGCACATTTACCATGTGTGGCAATTTGAAACTTCTATAAATGGCATCCGGTTACATAAATGGAAATGTGGATCTTAGCAAGTGACAAGAATTTATCATTTTGGTATTGAAAGTAATGACATTTGCAAAGCAGGATTCATTCTGCAGCCTGAACTCACTTGGACATCTCTTCTGACAATTCTCTTTTGGGGATCCTCTTCAGAAACGTGTTTAGAGATACAGCGCGGAAACAGGCCCTTCGGCCACCGAGTCCGCACCGACCAGCGATCCCCGCACCTTAACACTACCCTCCACACTAAGGACAATTTAGCGTGTAAATTTATACCAAGCCAATTAGCCTTCTAACCTAGTGTAAGAAAATAACTGCAGATGCTGGTACAAATCGATTTATTCACAAAATGCTGGAGTAACTCAGCAGGTCAGGCAGCATCTCGGGAGAGAAGGAATGGGTGACGTTTCGGGTCGAGACCCTTCTTCAGTCTGAAGAAGGGTCTCGACGCGAAACGTCACCCATTCCTTCTCTCCCGAGATGCTGCCTGACCTGCTGAGTTACCCAAGCATTTTGTGAATAAATAGCCTTCTAACCTGCACGTCTTTGGAGTGTGGGAGGAAACCGGAGCACCTGGGGAAAACCCAAGCAGGTCACGGGGAGAACGTGCAAACTCCGTACAGACAAGCACCCGTAGTCAGGATCGAAACCAGGTTCCTGGCGCTGTAAGGCAGCAACTCTACCGCTGCGCCCATAATTGCCATGACTGCTCCACTTCACCTTGCTTTGTGGATTCTGAAGTGAATCTGTTGTGAAGCCATTAGAGGTTATTGCAAAAAAAACAGAAATGAGAGAATGTGGGAGGTGGAGCCACTTAGCACAATCTATGTGGATCAGAACTAGCTTCTGTTGTTTTTCCTGTACTAGTCTAGTTGTGGAATCGGTTTTAGATTCTTTAAGACAATAGTCTCGCTTCAACCTCTGAAACAAAATACCTGTCAATGTTAAACTTGCATCTTAATATAACTCAATATAACTGTTCCATCCCTTTTAAAAAACAGAAATCTGTTCTGTTTGTCGATATTGCCACAGGCTTTCAAGGTAACTTTGGCTAGTACAAACTATTTGTTCTCTGGTGATCAGGTGTATCTTATTACAAGCTCTACAATTAATTAATTTGTACCTGTCTGTTACATTTATGTCAGCCTCAGAGTGTAAATGCCGGCATAAGGACTGAGAGGACAATACTACAGCATAAGGTCTCGATGGGTCTTGGATTTGACTACTGTCTATTTTCTTGAAAACTAAGATCAAAGGTTTATAGGGTTTTGTAGGTTAATTGGCCTCTATAAACTGGCTCTGGAGTGCAGGGAGTGGATGCGAAAGTGGGATAATGTACAACTAGTGTGGACGGGTGTTTGATGGCCGGCGTAGACCTGTTGAGCCGAAGGGCCTGTTTCCAGGTTGCACCGATCAATCAATCAACCAAAAAATTGGTACAAACATTTGGAGTAGATCAATATATTTAATATTTTGTGGTCTAATTAGGAATCTAATCTCGCTGATCACTCCCTCTTCTCAACTCTCCCGTCAGACAAGACGTACGGAAGTTTGAATATGCACACCTCCAGATTCAGGATGTTTCTTCCCAGCTGTTAGTAGGTAACTGAATGATCCTCTCACCAGCTAGAGTGCGGTCCTGACCTACCATCAACCTCAGTGGAAACCTGATTTTAACTGGACTTTATCAGTCTTCAATGTTATATCTTTGCACTAAATGTTGTACCCATTACCTTTGCCCATGCACAGTGGACAGCTTGATGTGTTCATGTATTGTATTTTCTTTGACTGGAAACTGGTGTGCAAACAAAAGCTCTTCACTGTACCTCGGTACACGTGACAATAACAAACTAAACTAAACTAAAGGGAATCAATGAAAGACAATGTATAGCAGTAATGTTCGTGGATATGTGGATCAATTGTGTAACTTAAAGTAAATGGAAGCAGAGTCCTCAAAAGATTTATCTTGTGGTGCAGTGAATACTGGAGTAGTTGTCGTGCAATAGGTTTAAGGTTAAGGAGAAAAGATTTAATAGGAATCTGAGGGGTAACTTTTTCACGCAAAGGTTGGTGGGTGGATGGAACGAGCTGCAAGAGGAGGTAGTTGAGGCTGGGACTATCCCAACGTTTACGACACAATTAGACATGTACATAGATAGGACAGGTTTGGATGGATATGGACCAAACGTGGGCATGTGAGACTAGTGCAGCTGGGACAAGTTGACCAGTGTGGGCAAGTTGGGCTGAAGGGCCTGTTTTCACCCTGTATCACTCTATGGTGATATGACTCTAGTGAGGTTTAATTTGCTTCAAAGTCGTCTTGTTGGGCCTCGTTGTCTGCAACTCATTTTCACCTAGCCCACAGCTAAGAATGACCTAATTACTTTTTTGCATATCTTGCATTCATTTGTTCTACATCTCTCTACGTCACCATTCTACATCTCTCTTGTTTCCCCTTTCCCCTGACTCTTGGTCTGAAGAAGGCTCTCGACCCGAAACGTCACCTATTCTTTTTCTCCAGAGATGCTGTCTGACCCTGTTGAGTTACTCCAGCTTTTTGTGCCTATCTTCCATTTGATTGGCCTTAACGTGATCCAAATCTGTGTTGTTTATTGTGGTGATTGCTGCAGTAACCATTGATTTATTTTGCAATGTTATCCCGAGATGTGGTTTTGAAAGACTCGTGCTCCTGTACAATCTCCTCCCACCACCCCCCCCCCCCCCCCCCACCCCCCACCCCCACCTCTTTGCTTGTTAAGTAAAGTTGTGGGAACGGCAAGGAAACAAGCAAATCTGTGCAGAATGGATTGTTTTAGTCTCGTAAATGGCTTTGTTTCTGCTCAGTGTTCCCTTGCCAAAGACACACCTTGTTCTGACCCAGCAGAGTCGTGGCTGTCCCAGGTCTGAGCAGGGGAGCGTAGAGAACGCATGCTCTATGGATCAGCGGCCAGGATAGATGGCAGACCACCTCACCGACACCGGTAGACATCAGACACACATGCTATTTTTAATGTATAGGATGGATTAATGCTGCAGATGCTGGTTTAAACCGAAGGTAGACACAAAAAGCTGGAGTATCTCAGCGGGTCAGGCAGCATCTCTGGAGAAAAGGAATAGGTGACTTTTCGGGTCGGGGCCCCTTCTGCTGAAGAAGCTATTTGTTAATATTTGTTTTAATAAAATATGAAGTACACCACCTCAGGAAAGAGTGGAACACAAAGTGCTGGAGTAACTCAGCAGGTCAGGGGAGTGGATAGGTGGCGTTCCAGGTCTGGAGCTTTCTTCGGACTGATCGTAGATAGGGGGGAGGCGAACGCTGAGAAAAAGAGGTGAGGGGCAGACAAAGCCCATGTTGTACTCAAGATTCCAGCATCAGCAGTCCCCGGTGGACCTCAGGAAAGAGGCCCGATTTATTTGACCTTTAGACTTTAAAGATACGGCGTGGAAACAGGCCCTTCGGCCCATCGAGACCGCGCCGATCAGCAATCACCCCTTACACTAGCACTATACTTCACTCTGGAGGACAATTTACTATTCTACCAAAGGCAATTAACCTACAAACCTGCACGCATTTTGGAGAGTGGGTGGAAACCGGGGCACCCGGAGAAAACCCACGCGGTCACAAGGAGAACTCCGTCCAAACTCCGTACAGACAGCACTCGTAGTCAAGATCGAACGCTGGTCTGGCTGTAAGGAACCCTGGCAACAACTCTATCACCGCGCCACTGCACTGCTCTGATTGTAATTCAAGTCAAGTCTAGTCAAATTGAGTGTATTGTCTTTTGCAAAAGTGCAGTGTGGGGCAGGTACAATGAAAACCTTGCTTGGAGCAGTATCTCAGCCACATAGACTCAGACAACACACAAAAACATAAATTATAACATAAATTACACAAGAGAGTGAGAAGGAAAAGACTGTAAATAAACAAGATTTAAGTGAAAAAAAAAAAAATTAGTACAAGTGTAAGGTAGTGCAGGAGACAGTCCATGGTGTTCCATTACCAAGGTGAGTTTTGGATGATGTGATTTGATTCAAGAACCTTACTGTTGCAGTAAAGTGGCTGTTCCAGAACCTGTTGGGGTGGAATTTAGGCTTCTGGGCCTCCTACCTAACGGCAGCAGCGAGAAGAGGGCATGACACTGATGATAAACAGGCCCTTCGGCCCACCGGGTCCGCGCCACCCAGCGATCCCCGCACACTAACACTATCTACACCCACTAGGGACAATTATTTTTTTAACATTTGCCCAGCCAATTAACCTACATACCTGTACGTCTTTGGAGATAGAGTCATAGAGTTATACAGTGTGGAAACAGGCCTTTCGGCCCAACTTGCCCACACCGGCCAACATGTCCCAGCTACAGTAGTCCCACCTGCCTGCGCTTGGTCTATATCCCTCCAAACCTGTCCTGTCCATGTACCTGTCCAACTGTTTCTTAAATGTTGGGATAGTCCCTGCCTCAACTACCTCCTCTGGTAAATTGTTCCATACACCCACCACCCTTTGTGTAAAAGTTACCCCTCAGATTCCTGTCATCAGATGCTGCCGTTTTTGAGGCAGAACCTCGTGTGGATGCTTTCAATGGTGGGGAGGGCAGTATCTGCGATGGGACGGGCCGAGTCCACTACTCACTGCAGCCTTTTACTTTGCTGTGCACTGAAAATACCGTACCAGGCCTTTGTGCAATCAGTCTGGGTATTTTGTATAGTGCATTTCTACAAGTTTGTTAGAGTGTTTACGGCACGGTGGCGCAGTGGTACAGTTGCTGCCTTACAGCAAATGCAGCGCTGGAGACCTGAGTTCGATCCTGACTACAGGTGCTGTCTGTATGGAGTTTGTACGTTCTCCCCATGAGTTTTCTCAGAGATCTTCGGTTTCCTCCCACACTCCAAAGACGTACAGGCATGTAGGTTAATTGGCTTGGTGAATGTAAAAATACTGGTGAGTATAGGACAGTGTTAGTGTGCGGGGATCGCTGGTCGGCGCGGACCCGGTGGGCCGAAAGGGCCTGTTTCCGTGCCGTATCTCTAAACTAAACTAAACTTGCCAAATGTCTTTAAACTTCTAAGAAAGTTGAGCTGCAGGCACGTCTTCTTCATGATTCCGTCTGTGTTAGGCTCAGGCCAAGTTGTCTGAGATGTTAACACACGGGGAAGTTGAAGTTGTGAACTCTTTCCACTGCTAATCCACCAATGAAAACTGGCACATGCTCTCCTGATTTTCCCTTTCTGTCCTCTACGGCCAGTGCCTTGGTTTTGGTGACATTGAGCAACAGGTGGTTGTTTAGTTTAGAGATAAAGTGCGGAAACAGGCCCTTCGGCCCATCGGGTCCGCAGTGACCGCACGCTAACACTATCCCACGCAATTTACCATTTTTTCGAAGCCGAATAACCTACAAGCCCGTACGTCTTTGGAGTGCCGGAGGAAACCACAGCACCCGGAGAAAAAAACCTAACGGGGGTCGGGATCAAACCCGGATCTCTGGTGCACTCATTTGCCATTATCCTAAAAGGAGGGCTACTGTTGCACACACACACACACACACACACACACACACACACACACACACACACACACACACACACACACACACACACACACACACACACACACACATATAGATGGATAGGCACGTGCAAGCACACACACATGCGTGCATATACACATGGGCTCACACATACACACACACACACACACACACACACACACACACACACACACATACACACACACACACACACACACACACACACACACATACACACACACACACACACACACACACACACACACACACACACACACACAGATGGACAGGCACGTGCAAGCACACACACATGCGTGCATATACACACGGGCTCACACATTCACACACACACACATGCATACAGTTATGAATACATGCACACACTCACGCACACATACACAGACACACACGTGCACGCACACACATGCACGTGCATATACACTTGGGCACACATATACACACACTTATGAATACATACCCACATGCACACATTCTTGCAGACAGTCACGCACACACTTGCACACGCACGCGCATATGTGCACACTTGCACATGCACACATTGTGTATGCACACATATGCACAGGTACACAGGTAGGCCCCTGCTATGTTTCTGGTTGAATTTCCATGCAAACCTCCCATTTCCAGTAGACTTTATGTGGTTAAAAATGAATGGAACGTCCACTCTGTAAATGCCAAATGATGACCTTGCTTGGTTTACTCCTAAGATCAATGTCATTTGTTTTGAACATGGTGTTGGAATGCCGGCCTGTGCAATCAATAGGGTTGAGTCACACTGACCTCCACTTATTCCTCCCCAAATCTACATGGATTGAAAGAGACCCCAAATGAAGATCTTCGGTTTTTTAAATGTCACCTCTCTCTCAGCTGTTCATTTGAGCAGAAGCTAAACTGGTTGCATCTCATTTCCACTGCTGATGGTTCAGTTTTGCGCTGGTGGGCATTATTATCCTGTCACAATTATTGGAATTAAACCTCGTGGAAATTTAGGGCTCTGTGATGCTTTAAGCAACAACAAAAAAAAGACCAAACGCATAAGGTGTGTATGTGAGAGGAAAAGGTTCTGCTGATCACATTATCATTGGTGCACCACAGGAACCAAGTTGAGACAATTAACCATTAGCATGTATGGACATGCTGTCTGTAGATTAAGCTAAACTAACACAGGTTAGTTCCGGTTACTAATGGAATGCCTAGGTTGTTGTGCCTAGAATGCATCAAACTGATCAATCCTATTGATAAATGAAAATTCCAGTGTATAGTTGCAAATTATCCCTTTCGGAATCTGTAGTTTAGTTTAGAGATGCAGGGCAGAAGCAGGCACTTCGGCCCACCGAGTCCACGCCGAATGGCAATCCCCACCGCGCTAACGCTATCCTACACACACTAATGACAATTTACAATTTTACCGAAGCCAATTAACCTACAAACCTGTACTTATTTGGAGTGTGGGAGGAATGCGAAGATCCCGGAGAAAACCAATAATAACATAGTTTTAGCTAACATTTTCCATTTTATAATAACTATCTTGAAATCGAACGTGCCTTTTTTACAAATTAACATTCGCGGAGGACAGAGGAGATATCAAAAGCTAGGAGTACATGTTATGTTTATTTTATAGCCATTGAAGCCCAAATTTTCGGTAAGTAAGATTTCCCCTTTTGTACCTTGACATACCAATCCTATAAAACATTCTCGTCCAGGTCTAATGTTTAGTTTAGTTTAGCTAAGTTCAGTTTAGAGATACAGTGTGCAAACAGGCCCTTCGGACCACCGAGTCCGCGCCGACAAGCGATCCCCGCACACCAGAACTATCCGACACACACCAGTGACAATTTACAATTTTACCGAAGCCAATTAACCTACGAACCTGTACGTCTTTGGAGTGTGGGAGGAAACTGGAGCACCTGGGGAAAACCCACGCAGGTCACGGGGAGAATGTGCAAACTCCGTACAGACAGCACCCGTAGTCAGGATTGAACCCGGGTCTCTGGCGCAGTAAGGCAGCAACTCTACCGCCGCGCCACCTGTATGTATTAAAAAATGAGATGTTTCTCCTCTGCTAAAATTGAAATGACTGCTCGAGGACTAAGTTTCCAATATGCCGACCTGTATGCAGTTATTACATAAACACCGCTTTATATAATTACTGTATAATTAGTGCATCACATGCAGGCTCTTTTACTGCATGTGACAGCATGGGAAAGGCGTTGAAAAAGTGCATGACTTCCAAATTACCAACATTGTTCTCGACTAGAATAGAGTCATAGAGTGATACAGTGTGGAAACTGGCCCTTTGGCCCAACTTGCCCACACCGGCCAACAAGTCCCAGCTACACCAGTCCCACCTGCCTGCACTTGGTCCATATCCCTCCAAACCTGTCCTATCCATGTACCTGTCTAACTGTTTCTTAGACGATAGGATAGTCCCAGCCTCAAGTACCTCCTCTGGCAGCTCGTTCCATACACCCACCACCCTTTGTGTGAAAAGGTTAACCCTCAGTTTCCTATTAAATCTTTACCCCTTCACCTTGAACCTATGTCCTCTGGTCCTCAATTCCCCTACTCTGGGCAAGAGATTCTGTGCATCTACCCGATCTATTCCTCTATGGTGCCGCGTTGCCCAGTATTTATTTTATTTCATATTTTTCATATTTCAGATACAGCGCGGAAACAGGCCTTTTCGGCCCACCAAGTCCGCACCGCCCAGCGATCCCCGCACATTAACACTATCCTACACACACTAGGGACAATTTTTTACATTTACCCAGTCAATTAACCTACTGGTTAAAGAGAAATGAAAAGATTGGAATCCGTAGGATACCTATTCAGCATTTCACATTCAAATAATTTATTATTAAGTGATACCATGAAATGAATGACAAGTAATTTGCTACACTGAATGGCCCATGCATGGCAGCACAAAGGAGTAATATTTGTTAAAAGCATTAATAGAGTCATAGTGTTTTTGCGTCATAGAGCATGGAAACATGCCCTTCCACCCAACTTGCCCACACCGGCCAACATGTCCCATCTACATTAGCCCCACCTGCCTGGATTTCACCCATATCCCTCAAAACTTGTCCTATCCATGTACATGTCGAAATGTTTCTTAAACATTGCTATACTACCTGCCCAAACTACCTCCTGCAGTTCATTGCATACACCCACTACCCTTTGTGCGAAAAAGTTACCCCTCAGGCTCCTATTAAATGGGTGGCATTGTGGTGCAGCGGTAGAGCTACTGCCTTACAGCACCAGAGATCCAGGTTTGATCCTGACTACGGATGCTGTCTGTACGGAGTTTGTACGTTCTCCCCGAGACCTGCATGGATTTTCTCCGGCTGCACTCGTTTCCTCCCACATTCCAAAGACGTACAGGTTTGTAAGTTAATTGGCTTGGTACAATTGTAAATTATCCCTAGTGTGTGTAGGATAGCGTTAGTGTGGGGATCGCTGGTCGGTGGGCCTATTTCCGTGCGTATCTCTAAACTAAACTAAACCATCTTTGAAATCCTATTAAACCGACTAAATGCAGGAAGATATGGAAAACATCTCATTTTGTTTCGTTTCTCCGTTGTCATCTTTGCCCACAATGTCCCTTCCTGTTATTAGGAGAATGAGGTGACACACATTATAATGCCTGCTGCTGGCAGAACCTCTTCCAATCCTGCCAAGAATAAGTTCCCTTCTGTAAAGTAGCTTGACATTTTTCTCTTCACTCCTCCTCCGTTAAGGCGAGAGTGCTCCAACACCCACATCTTGCTCCATCTAGCAGCCTAACAGAGAACTGGCATAACTCGCAAAGTTGGGGAACCTGTGTTTAAATTCATGAAGGGGGTGTTAGTCAAAGACTTGGCATCTAGATGGCTGCTGCTGCAACTAACTGGCCACATAGTTTATTTTTGTTAAACAATACAGGAATATTTAGTATTCCATGTACGACAGAAAAAGTTAGTATTCCATATGCAGCACTCTGCAAGTTAAAAGCCTTTTCATAAGCATTTTGTCTAGTCTTCAGTATTAATTAGTTTAATTGTGTGGGTGGGAAAAATCTATGGGTATCCAAAATTATTGGTCTTAAATAACTCTACTTTGAAGAGTAATATTGTAAAGTATAGCTTAAAAATTAAACACGTTGTATTCATGCCTTTTTTTTTGGTTTTTACAGACAATTGTGTGACTAAGGGTGAGCTACCAGATTTTGCATAACAACTGACCACCCAAAGTGATGTGTGGGGACCAAGGCTTGTCACATGGGGCTGCCTAGCATATTAATGAGCACATTTACTGGGGGGAAAAAAAAAACTGTCCAAAGAAGCAGCCAGTGAATAGATGATGCAGTTTGCATGATTTTGTTTTATGATTCAGATGGTTTAATGGGTTATTCCATTGTGTTTGAGCAAGTGGTCAAATTAGACAGGCATCGTCCAAATCAAAGAGGTTTACTCTACTGGAAGAACTTCTTTTTTTTTTTTTTTTTTTTGCATTTTGTGTTTTTGCAGATGTTTCGAGAACAGCACTGAACGGAGGAGGGTGTGTTGGCCTCAAATATTCTTATGGGCATCCAAAAAAAACCAGAATCATGTGGGGGGGGGGGGGGGGGGGGGGTGGGGGAAGAATATATAATTTACAAATGCAATAGAATTCTTTTACAGTAATTTAACTGAGGATGCATCGCATTGATACAAAGCTATTTTTGAATTCGTTGATTTTGTTTAGTGATGTGGTTTCGTTGTGCAACAAGGAGATCGTAAGCGTGTTATATTTTAATACATTTCTTTTTTATTGCAAACAATAACGTACAAAAGGCAAGTTTCTTTCGACAGGTCTTTTCAAACTCACCCAAAAGGCAAAATATCTGATTTGATAGTTTTAAGTTACAGAAATACTTTAATGTCCAACTTTTATACAGAAATAAGAGTTTCAGCCTTATTACAGAGTGACTGAATTCTGTACTACTGAATCCCAATGACACTTTTCCATTAAAACTGTTAACAAATATATATATTTTTGAATGCCTGTTGTCTTTTTTAAAAAGCAATCTGTTCAATCGTGCCACAGCTTAATGAAAAATAGATTGAAAAATTTAAGAGGTTTCTGTAAATGTCAGGTAAAAAAAAGTTATAAAAGGTTTTTTTCATTTTACTAGTTAGCAAAAAGTATTAGCTGAAGCAATTAGCAAATGCTGTAAACTACATTTGCAATCTCCATATTCTTTGAAAATGATCTTCCAGTCTTTATACATTTCAGATCAGCTTAATAAAGTTGACTTCTTCCATTTTAACTTCCACACAACTGTACAGTAGAGAACTAAGTACAAGTTTTTTTTTTCAAAAAAGCACTTTTAATTAAAAAAAACTTTACAAGATAAATAATGTTTTACAGTTTTTAAACCATGTTTTGGAAGTTCATTTACAGCTCTTCCCTGCTGAGTACTAAACTAGCAATGGACACCCAGGACACTGGTACAAATCCTTTGCCTCAGATAGTGACTAGTATATATCACGCTGTTTGATTCAACCTTTGCATCACCAGTGGAAGATTTGACAATATTTAGACTTTAAAACATTGTGGACGTTGTTATGCTGCCTGTGTGTACAACACATACTGTACTCAGTGGGTTAAAGACCATTTCCTGTAGTTTTATGCTCACGTTCTCATGCAGGAAGCTGGAAGTCAGCTGCAGACTCACTAGCAAATACCTGGATGATGTGCTTCTCGGCGTAGGAATGCACAAGACACCCAATCCACCTCAATATCTGTTCCCATCTCGTAACACAGCCTACGACACCAAGTGTGGGGAAGAACTGGCCAGGCTATCAATACCTCCATTGTCAAAAGAAATAGCCAATTCCTGCCTTAAATTAGTGTGAGGGGGTCACCCATCTCTTCCTACTGCTAGATTCTGGCATTGATCTGCGATCAAGTTTCTGACTGGAATTGAAGGAACATATTCTTTCAAAAAAGGGACATCGTAAATAGTGAAAAAAAGATACTATTTCATTAAAAAAATAGGCCTTACGGCATCAGCAAATGCAAACTTGTGAAGTATTCTACCAAAAATGGTTTGGCATTTGATCTTTCAAAATAAGAAGATTTATTCGCTAAAATATGTATAAATCCCCACTCTGCAAATGGCAATGACCCCATACACAGTACATACTAAATTCAAAAAAAATTAAAAAAGAAAATTCTCCTCACAGAGGAGTTCAATACTACAAAATAAAAAAGTCCAAACACAGGAAATGACCAAACCAGCTGAATTGATTGTTCAGACTTGTTCATTCAATGACTTGCCAGTTCAGTCACCAGTACTGAATGGACAGGGCAAAGCACTTTGTGGTAGGACACTTTGGCCACTTCTCACAGCAGTTCACGTTAGTGCATGGAATCACATCTCTGTGGGTTCTCCATCAACCTCCTTTGATGCACTAGAGAGAGAGAGAGAGAGAGAGAGAGAGAGAGAGTCTAGACCAGTGGGCCATTAAGGTCTGGTCAGCTGTGTGTAGACCGGCTGCTCCCAGTGTTGTGGACTGTGGGTCTGAGGGATGGAAGGGACTCCGGTGGTGTCTGCAATGGGCGTGTACATGGGGCGCTGGGACGGGTTCATGTAGGTGAAGGTGGAGAAGAGGCCGGTGGTCTGTCCCGCGGCGTGGCTGTAGTAGGCGTTGGTGTTGGGCTGGTGGTCCGGGTACTCGTACTGGGTGCGGGGGATGGAGGGGTAGGACGAGTTGTAGTGCTGCATGTTGAAGGAGCCGTAGCTGATCTGCTGCGGGGAGTGCTGCTGCTCGTTGTAGTGGCTGGGGCTGAGCTGCTCGGTCTTGATGTGGGTCCGCTGCTGCTGCTGCTGCTGCTGCGGCCCCTGCTCGCCGGCCAGGGCGCTCATGGCGTGCTGCTTGGACAGCCAGGGGTGGGCGGCCGAGGAACCGCTGATGCCGTAACTGCCCGTGTAGCCCGGCTGGCCGCCCGGCCCGTGGCCGGCGTGGGCGACCGCAACCCCGGGGTGCCCGTTGGGCGGGAGGTACTGGTCGAACTCGTTGACCGTCGAACGTCTCCATGTTGGACATGACTTCGCTGCTGAGCTCCCCAATGTCCACATTGCTGAAGTCAATGTGGGGCTGCCTGCCCCCTTCCTGTAGGGGGCGACCCTCACGTTTCAGGTCTGGTTTGCTCGGCTGTATCTCGATCTTGGGTGTGGTGGGTGGCGTTGGTGGCCCCTGAGACTGGCCTGCAAGGTCAAGAGGAAAAAACACCATCCCTTTTACTCAAAGCTGTATCTCAAACTAAACTAAACTAAACTAAAGCACGAGACTGGAGTTAGACACTAAAAGCTGGAGTAAATCTGAGTGGGTCAGGCAGCATCTCTGGAGGAAAGGATTAGGTGACATTTCAGGTCGAGACCTTTCATCATCCTCCTTATCTCCAGAGATGCTGCCTGACCCGCTGGGTCACTCCAGCTTGTTGTGCCTGTCTTCGGTTGAAACCAGCATCTGCAGTTCCTTCCCACACACACACACACACACACACACACACACACTCCCTTTTTTTAATGTTAGTTTAGTTGTGGTTTGGTTTGGACATACGGCGTGGAAATGGAAGCCTTCTACCCACTCAGTCCATGCCCTGTGACCAATCGGCCACCCCGTTCACGCTTGTCCCAGCCAGGTCTTCCCACTATCCTGTCCACTCCCTGCGCGCCAGGAGCCACTTGCTAAGGAGGCGTGCAAATCCGCAAAGTCGAAACACGGTGGGTGGCAAGGTGAAAGTTACATGCAAAACTCCACACGGACAGCACCCGAGGTCAGGAGGGGTGTCCGGCAGCAGCTCCACCAGTAGCACGCTGTCTGTTATGCACAGCACAATATTAACCCACAGTCAGGATCTACAAGGGACTGCATTGAAAACATTGCAGAGGTCCACAGACTATGCATGCATTAATGTTAGTGTGTAGGAAGGAACTGCAGACGCTAGTTTAAACCGCAGGTGGACACAAAAAGCTGGAGTAACTCAGCGGGACAGGCAGCACCTCTGGAGGGAAGGAATGGGTGACGTTTTTTTTGTTGGGTGGAGACTGAAGAAGGGTCTCGACCCAAAACACCATCCATCCATTAATGTCAATTCTGAAGGTAGACACAAAAAGCTGGAGTCACATCTCTGGAGAGAAGGAATGGGTGATATATATATATATATATATATATAGTATAAGACAATAACTGCAGATGCTGCTACAAATCGAAGGTATTTATTCACAAAATGCTGGTATTTATTCACAAAATCCTTCTCTCCTGAGATGCTGCCTGACCTGCTGAGTAACTGCTGAGTAACTCAGCAGGTCAGGCAGCATCTCAGGAGAGAAGGATTTTGTGAATAAATACCAGCATTTTGTGAAATACTGAGTAACTCAGCAGGTCAGGCAGCATCTCGGGAGAGAAGGAATGGGTCAAGATGAAGGAATGGGTGACGTTTGTATGTATCATATATGGAGGGGTCTCGACCCGAAACGTCACCCATTCCTTCTCTCCTGAGACGCTGCCTGACCCGCTGAGTGACTCCAGCATTTTGTGAATATATACATATATATGAAGGGTCTCGACCCGAAACGTCACCCATTCCCTTCTCTCCAGAGATGCTGCCTGTCCCGCTGAATGACTCGTGTCTTGCTTTCTATTTGAACCAGCCTGTGCAGTTCCACAATGTCACTCCTGCCTTGGTTCCCTCTGTTGTCTTCCCTCTGGGGTGTGAGACTCACCCGAGTGTTCGGCCGGGGAATGGACGTCGCTCATGCTGGAGGCGGAGTGCGGGGAGTCGGCCTGTAGCACCTTGAACAGGGCAGTGGGGGTGATGTGGGTCTGCTCGCCCCCTTCCTCGTTCTCCCCCTGTCCGTTCTTCACCGACTTCCTCCTCCTGGGCTGGTACTTGTAGTCGGGGTGGTCCTTCTTGTGCTGCACTCGTAGCCGCTCCGCTTCCTCCACGAATGGACGTTTCTCTCCTTCGTTCAGCAGCCTGCAATCCAAAA
>NC_135958.1:72800669-72840669 GCF_053455715.1 Rhinoraja longicauda
AAGTCGCGGGACGAGGGAGGGGGGGGGGGGGGGGGGGAGGGAGGAGGCGAGAGGGAGGGAGGGAGGGAGGAAAAGTTTTTGGTCTCAGCTGGGAAATGTAAGGTCGGGTCCAACGTGATGTAATTAGATCAGGCGACAGACAAGATCCCGGTAGTTTGAGCGGCGGTGTTGTTCCCACTTTGGCCATTATTGTCGCCCATTCATCACATATTAAGATTAGTCTGTCCCGTTTGAGAGAACTCTGTAAACAGGAAATAGCCGAGAGAATTCTCTCCTCTGATCCTCGGGACGAAAGTTGCAGGTTTTATTCGAGAGAGTTTTTTTGCGCTTTTGTGTGGAGACGGGCGCCTTTCGTCTCTCCTCATCTCCTCTCTCCTCCCCCCTCTCTCATTCCTCATCTCTCTCTCTCTCTCCTCTCTCTCTCTCTCTCTCTCTCTCTCCTCATCTCTCCTCTCTCTCTCCTCCTCCTCCTCTCTCTCTCTCCTCTCCTCCTCTCTCTCTCTCTCTCTCTCTCTCTCTCTCTCTCTCTCTCTCTCCTCTCTCTCTCTCTCTCTCTCTCTCTCCTCTCCTATCCCCCCCCCCCCCCCAGCTCTTCCTCCGAATCCGATTTCTTTACAACTCCACTTTAAAACCGTGTCGGCTCGTAGTGTCAAATGTAGACTACCTTTCTTCCCCCACAAGCGGCCAAACGCCACGATTCTCATCAGATTCCTCCAATCCCCCCATAAATCAGGTGGTGTCCTTGTCCGCCGTGGCGATAGCCGGCCCTGGCGACTAGTTGGCTTGGCGTTGTTTGTATGTAGGTGCAATGTATGTATGTAGGTTGCGTACAAATTAATCCCGGGCAGATTGCAGTCCTAATTGAGCGCTGCGTCCTTAGTGGCAGCGCGCTTATCAGACAAGCTCAGAAAGACAGGCTCAGCTCAAAGTAAAACCATCATCCTCCTAGTTAATAAAAAACTCAAATGAAATGCCCATCCTTCCCGTTCCGTGCGGGAAACCGAAGACTGTCAGAGATAGTTGGAGTTTATTATACGGTGTAAACCAATGCAGTGGAATCAAGCTGAATACAATGTAAACGACAAAAGGAATTAGATAGTGATGAGTTTTAATTGAATGATGATCGGTGCCATCTGAAGTGATTATTGGACATTATTAGCGAATGTTCTTGTTAGTTTATGGGGGGTGGGTGGTCCCGGCGTGGATGCGAGGTTCATACATCTGTGGAAACCAGTGCGGACAACTAGAAAGGCAGTTTTGAGTCGTTCTTTTTCTGTGGTTTTAGTTTTTTCTTGAAAGTCCCATTCGACCCCCGTCCTGATTCCGCCTGTGGTGCGCCTCGACCCGGCTAAACATCCCCGACGGTCACATCTCGGTGCAAAAATAGCGACCACAAGCGAGTAAACAAAAAGGGCACTTTCTCCGGGCGAAGTCAAACGATGCGCCAAATATCGGCTCTCCATATCTGGGACCACGTTCTCTGATCGGTGGAAAATAATCAGTTCTGCTTCGGACCCTGTGAGGTTATCCCGTGGAAACCGATGGGGCTACACACACGTTTGACCCCCCGAAGGATCCAAATACTTTTGGGTTTTGGGGTGTGAATCCTTCAGTGAGGGTTTTAATGCAAAAAATAATCCACGTTTTCCTTGCGAATGCTGGCCTTCGGTGGGTGAAATTTTAATTAGGAGTCTATTGCCATTTCCTCACACACACACACACACATAATATATATATATATTTGACTCACAAGAACCTTAATACAACGCTCCATCAATTGAACTCAATTAGAATAACATTTGAGAACGACCCAATAAAAAATGTGAATGAAACATCTCCTTTTAACCATTACACCTCAAAAACAGTTGCAAATCATGTCAACATCGAAAGTGACATGATTTGCAACTGTTTTTGAGGTGTAATGGTTAAAAGGAGATGTTTCATTCACATTGTTTATATATATATAGTTTAGTTATTGCAGACGCGAAGAAAGTCCTGATTAACTCGGCGACTTTTCCTTGGGATTTTAATTGCACTTTTCACCGATCTAAATAAATTAGCCACTTTAATGCGAGTTGTTATTATTCAGGACACGTTAATAATGACTTTAATGGTTCTTTGGATGCTGTGATTGAACGCTTTCTCGGCAACAACTTTTTTTTCCCGCTGGCTCTCCGTGATAAGAATAGTTGAACACGTTCAATTATTCAAGAAATGCATCCGGCGCAGTTTCGCTCTCGGAAGTTCTTGTCAATAGCTTTTCTCTTTTGAAGAAAGAACAAAAACAAAAAAAATCATCGACGCTCTTCTCGCGTCTCTTTTATTTTCCAGTTGGAATGGATTTGAGTTCGATTTCGGATTGTGCCAAATGTCACTTCAGGAATAACCCAATATTCTTTAAACGGCGCCAACAAAAAAGTATATTAAAATCTCCCCAAATAGCCACCCTTTCAGGGATTAAGCACAGTTGGCACGTTAATACAGTTGAGTTGTGATAATAAATGATTTGCAAACCTCATTGTAATAAGAAAATAACAGCAGATGCTGGTACAAATCGAAGGTATTTATTCACAAAATGCTGGAGTACACATTGTATAATGTTTATTTCGAAGGATCGATGCACAAAAAAATAACTCCGTTTTATAATTGCCAGCCGGGGGTTTGTGGGAACGAATTTAGTTCGATTAACAAGAGCGCCGAGCAAATGCCTGCCCCCATCGAAGTGGGAACAATGTCAGATCGCCTTAATGGTCTCATTGACGACTGTTGTTTATCTGTTGCTGAAGAAAGCGGCGTGTCAACAGAACTGGCGAATGCAGGGCGCTCCGGAGTTGTAATAATTTATCGGGACCAGAGGTGGCGCCACGGTCCCGAAAAACCCTGAGCAAAAAACCTTCTCCCCAGCAGCCAGCGAGGAAGGTTATGTCAACCGATGCCCCTCCAAGAATCGCAACATCAGGAGCGCACCTCCCCCCAAAGATATGCTTCATTCGTTTGCTGGACTGGCTCTTAAAACAAAAACGTGAGCACACTTCTTTTTTTGTGTGAGTGTAGTAGGATATTTCCATTTTATTTTAAATTGGTTGAACAAGAGAAGCGAGCACACACACACAAAAAGAACATCATTGACTTTTTTTGTTTAAATCTCCACGGGAAATACGTACTTTGACTTTTTTTTAAATTGTAGAGTGGTGTTTGGGAAGAGGGTTTGGGAAGAGGGGAGCGGGTAATGAGTTAACAAAAACAAAAAGCATATTTTTGTCCAGCATGCGAAGAAAGTTGAAATCATATGATTTGAAACGTATCTTGTCGTTCTGTTTGTAAAGAGGCGAAACCGGCTCCCCTTGACTTGGTCGGGGAAGTTATACTTTGAATTAATCTCACAGAAACACAAAGTTCCGATATGCTTCGCTGTTAATTCGTTCTTACAGTTCGTTAAATGCAAGTCCAGAAATATATGTTCAGCCAAATAATTATTTTAGGGTCGATGAAACAATATTAGGGCGGTTCTGAGGTTGTACAAACCAATTTAATTTATTTTGATTGGTAGAACGGGTTTTTAAAAAATCAGTATCAATCAATATTTAAATACTTTCGCATTTAAACCCATTCGCAAAATGCAACAGAATTGTATAAAATAACACGTTAAAACTGATATACTGACAATTTACTGACCAATCGAAGCTGGTTTCACAGAAAGCAGTTATGTTGCTTATAAGTGAGGGGGAGGTCAGTATACTTCATCGAAGTCCTGCTAGATACAACTGTTAGACGACTGAGCAAGAATTTGAGTTATTCCAGCTTGCATTTTAACTCGCATAACATAATCAGAAATGGTGTCCTAAACTGCGGGAAACAAGGTTTTGCTTTTCCGTCTGCCATATGATTTAATTTTATGGGGTTATTTTTTTTAATGAATCCTAAATAACATGGATAAAAGATCACAAGGATGCTTATGTAAAATTTAATTGACTACAAACCCCCTGATTCGGCGAATAACATTTTCGTTATTCCTGTTAGAACACTCTCATTTTAGAGTTTTGTCTGAAATTCCTCCCGAGACGGATTTTACAGTGTTTTTTTTTAAATTTACAGAAATTCTTAACGTCGACTTTGCAATAAATATCGGCGCAGTTTTACTTTTGTTATCCGTGTACAACACCATGTCTTCGGAGCGAAGGTCACAAGGGTTTACACGGGTTTCAAATCGGTGGTACCATTTTCTTCGATCGGATGGTGCCAGTTTTGCAAACAAAAAAACCCGAACAAAATCACAATCAATCAGTGCGTTTATTGAATGGGTGGATGGGAATGGTAATTATATCATTCCAGAAACAAAACAAAATATCTCTCATCCTTTATACTTTTGTGTAAAATGTGCTGAACCCTTGCTTGGTGATGCACCCAAACACAATCACCTCAACAGGCTGTGGTCCTGATAGCACAATGGTGAACAATGGACTAATACGAGTTGGAAAGATAACCGATGTTTTATCGTGCTGTCGTTCAGGAAATGCCAGCAGGTAAATAACTATTCCGTGGTATTTATTCACAAAATGCTGGAGTAACTCAGCAGGTCAGGCAGCATCTCGGGAGAGAAGGAATGGGTGACGTTTCGGGTCGAGACCCTTCCTCAGACTCAGACTCCAGCATTTTGTGAATAAATACCTTCGATTTGTACCAGTGTCTGCAGTTATTTTCTTATAATAACTATTCCGTTATCTTTATAATAGAACATAAACGAAATAAATGCATCTAGAGCCAAATCGGCCACCCCATTAAAGCACTCCCATCACTAAAAGATGCCATTAACTCAGATTTGATGCAAAGAATCGGTGGATTTAATTCGCTGCGATTAATTATTCACTGTTGTCTGAACGATATTCGCAGCCTTCCACACAGTGGCTGCTTGCTTGAGACCCACTGTCAGGTGACACCTATCGAGTTAAACGCCACCTATTCCTGTTCCTCCAGAGATGCTGAAGAAGGGTCTCGACCCGAAACGTCACCTATTCCTGTTTCTCCAGAGATGCTGCCTGATCCGATGAGTTACTCCCAGCATTTTGCGTCCACCTTCGGTGTAAACCAGTATCTGCAGTTCCTTCCCACAGGTCAAGTTTCACCGTGTGTGGTTTAATCTAAAAACACTGCAACGCCCCAACGATAAAGTGTTGCACTAAAGGGTGATATTTCGTGGGCAGAGGCGGGGGGGGGGGGGAAATTAAGAATTTCACAACAATGCAAGAGCGTTGAAATGTTGTGCATTGCCAATGCAATTGACGGATAACGTTGTTGTTTCACTACCACAAGGCATATGGTAAAATAAGTTACATTAAAGCACTTGGGCAGGGGGCGTGTGTATTTTTTAAAATACTGATTGTCAACATTTACACCTTGATTGGTGCCGCCAGCGAGAGGAAACCTGTTGCATTGTATACGATGGAATTTAGAAGGATGAGAGGAGATCTTATCGAAACGTATAAGATTATTAAGGGGTTGGACACGTTAGAGGCAGGAAACATGTTCCCAATGTTGGGGGCGTCCAGAACCAGGGGCCACAGTTTAAGAATAAGGGGTAGGCCATTTAAACGGAGATGAGGAAAAACTTTTTCAGTCAGAGAGTGGTGAATCTGTGGAATTCTCTGCCTCAGAAGGCAGTGGAGGCCAATTCTCCGAATGCATTCAAGAGAGAGCTAGATAGAGCTCTTAAGGATAGCGGAGTCAGGGGGGTATGGGGAGAAGGCAGGAACGGGGTACTGATTGAGAATGATCAGCCATGATCACATTGAATGGCGGTGCTGGCTCGAAGAGCCGAATGGCCTCCTCCTGCACCTATTGTCTATTGTCTATTGACTGTCTATTGTCTACCGACCGTCAGCGACGTCTGGTTCATTCCGAAGATAGACACAAAAGGCTGGAGAAGCTCAGCTGGAGAGGGGCAGGCAGCACCTCTGGAGAAGAGAAGAGAAGGAAATGGTGACGTTTCGGAACGAACCCCCCCCCCCCCCCCTCCCCTCCCCTCAGACTGAAAGTCACGGGAAAGGGAGACGAGAGATATAAACGATGATGTAGAGAGATTTAAAAAGAAACAACGAATGAAAGATATGCCAAGAAAGTGACGATGATAAAGGAAAAGATTAGTGAAGACAAATGTAGGTCCCTTACGATCAGAGACAGGTGAATTTATAATGGGAAACAAGGAAATGGCAGAACAGTTAAACGAGTACTTTGGTCCTGTCTTCACTAAGGAAAACACAAACAATCTCCCAGAAATACTAGGGGACCGAGGATCTAGTGGGATGGAGGAACTGAAGGGAATCCACATTAGTCAGGAAATGGTGTTAGGTAAACTGTTGGGACTGAAGGCAGATAAATCCCCAGGGCCTGGTGGTCTGCATCCCAGAGTACTCAAGGAGGTGGTCATCATTTTCCAATGTTCTCTCGACTCTGGATCAGTTCCTGTGGACTGGAGGGTAGCCAATGTAACCCCACTTTTTAAGAAAGGAGGGAGAGAGAAAACAGGGAATTGGAGACCAGTTAGCCTTGCATCAGTAGTGGGGAAGATGCTGGAGTCCATTATTAAAGATGTTCTAGCAGTGCATTTGGAAAGCAGTGACAGGATCGGTCAAAGTCAGCATGGATTTATGAAGGGGAAATCATGCTTGACTAATCGTCTGGAATTTTTTGAGGATGTAACAAGTAGAATGGATAAGGGGGAGCCAGTGGATGTGGTGTATCTGGACGTTCAAAAAGCCTTTGCCAAGGTCCCACACAAGAGATTAGTGTGCAAAATTAGAGCACATGGTATTGGGGGTAGGGTATTGACATGGATAGAGAACTGGTTGGCAGACAGGAAGCAAAGAGTAGGAAAGAATAGGTTCTTTTCAGAATGGCAGACAGTGACTAGTGGGGTGCCGCAAGGCTCGGTGCTGGGACCCCAGTTATTTACAATATATATTAACGATTTAGATGAGGGGATTAAATGTGACATCTCCAAGTTTGCGGATGACACAAAGCTGGGTGGCAGTGTGAGCTGCGACGAGGATGCCATGACGCTGCAGGGTGACTTGGACAGGTTGGGTGGGTGGGCAGATGCATGGCAGATGCAGTATAAAGTGGATAAATATGAGGTTATCCACTTTGGTGGCAAGAACACAAAGGCAGATTATTATCTGAATGATAATCAGTCTGAAGAAGGGTCTCGAACTGAAACATCACACATTCCTTCTCTCCAGAGATACTTCCTGTCCCGCTGAGTTACTCCAGCATTTTGGGTCTACCTTCTATTATCTGAATTATGTCAGATTAGGAAAAGGGGAGGTGCAACGAGACTGGGTGTGCTTGTACATCGGACACTGAAAGTATTTATTCACAAAATGCTGGAGTAACTCAGCAGGTCAGGAAGCATCTCGGGAGAGAAGGAATTTTAAATCGATTTGTACCAGCATCTGCAGTTATTTTCTTAGACACTGAAAGTAAGCAAGCAGGTACAGCAGGCAGTGAAGAAAGCTAATGGCATGTTGGCCTTCATTGCAAGAGGATTTGAGTTTAGGAGCAAGGAGGTCCTACTGCAGTTGTACAGGGCCCTGGTGAGACTACACCTGGAGTATTGTGGGCAATTTTGGTCTCTTAATTGGAGGAAGAACATTATTGCTATTGAGGGAATGCAGCGTAGGTTCACCAGGTTAATTCCCGGGATGGCGGAACTGACATATGATGAAAGAATGGGTCGACTGGGCTTGAATTCACTGGAATTTAGAAGGATGAGAGGGGATCTTATAGAAACATATAACATTCTTAAAGGATTGGACAGGCTAGATGCAGGAAAAATGTTCCTGATGTTGGGGAAGTCCAGAACTAGGGGTCACAGTTTAAGAATAAGGGGTAGTGCCATTTAGGAGTGAGACGAAACCTCTTCACCCAGAGAGTTGTGAATCTGTGGAATTCTCTGCCACAGAAGGCAGTGGAGGCCAATTCAATGGATGTTTTCAAGAGAGAGTTAGGGCTAACGGAATCAAGGGATAAGGGGAAAAAAGCAGGAACTGATTTTAGATGATCAGCAATGATCATATTGAATGGTGGTGCTGGCTCGAAGAGCCGAATGGCCTACTCCTGCACCTATTTTTCTATGTTTTTATGAAACAAGCTGTTGTTAGTTGTTTAACTCAGCGGGACAGGTAGCATCTCTGGCGAGAAGGAATCGGTGACGTTTGGGGTCGCGATCCTTTTTCACACCAGAAACGTCGCCCATTCCTTCTCTCCTAAGCTGCTGCCTGTCCCGCTGAGTCACACCAGCTTTTATGTTGTGTCTTTCTTCGGCTTAAACCAGCATCTGCAGTTCATTCGTACACATTGTCAGTTGTTTGTTGGGTGAGAGCGTCTATATCTCTCGTTTCTCTTTCCCCTTTACGCTCTCACCCAACAAACACCTAACAATGGCCTCTTTCCTTTCCCATCGCTATTTTGTTTTGCTGCATATCTTTCATTCATTGTTCCATATCTCTTGTTCCCCGTGACTTTCAGCCTGAAGAAGGGTCTGGACCCGTAACTTCAGTCACCCGATTCCTTCTCTCCAGAGATGCTGCCTGTCCCGCTGAGTTACTCCAGGTTTTTGTGTCTATCTTCGGTTTAAACCAGTATCTGCAGTTCCTTCCTACACTTCTCACCTGGTTTTGTTGAGCTCAGCGATCCCTTGCGCAAGTCCTTTCAACTGGTGACATTTGATGGTAAACTACTGGGAGATATTGAAGAGATTGTGTGTGTGTTTTATGTGCAGTAAATATAGTCCCATTATCTCAACCTCCACAAAACCCCCCTTCTCATTTCAATTTCATTTACTCTGACAGCATCTTTAGGGCATTTTTAATCTACTAAAAAAATGATTTGAAATATTATGCATCCTTCTTTCTGAAATACCAGATCTTTAACTCACAGAAAAAAATATTGCATGATATCAAAAACATTTCCTACCAAATCAATATTGATTTTATCTCATTACATCGTCATTTCTCTCAGTGTTGGCTCTCATAGAGTGTCAGAGGGTATTGGTCAACATGGGGCAGATTTCTTTAACTGCTCGGTCGTCCAGTCATCTCGGCTTTGATAATATCCGATATAACTATAACAAATTATATAATTAATAACTGGACAAGGTTACATGCTGGCGTTTGTTTGATTTGGCTGCACTTGGATTCTCAACAAGATAGAACTCAGTCCAAGCCACATCAACACCATAGTTCTATTTTAAGTTATTAAATATATTCAATACACTACGTTACAAGCAATTTTTTTTTCTCCAAAGACCATCTTTGAAATGTTATCAGAGAATGATTTAATTAACTTGTTGGGCTGTAGATTTGTTCTTAAAACAGTGTACAGAGCTACCTGGGACGAATTGGTAGAATCACCTTGTGAGTTTTGAAAACTGTCCAGTCACTGTTAACGTTCTCACAAAGGGATCATTGTTATGAGGTAGGTTTCAATCAATGATATCGTATTAAACCGAGGGAGAACCAAACAGAATCGAGGTCTGAGTTTAGAATGCAGTCCAAAGGTCAGAGAGGGTCAGAGAGAGAGAGAGAGAGAGAGAGAGAGAGGGTGAGAGAGAGAGCGATAGAGAGCGAGTGCGAGAGAGAGAGAGAGAGACAGACAGATAGCGAGAGAGAGACAGACAGATAGATAGAGAGACAGACAGATAGATAGAGAGAGAGAGAGAGAGAGAGAGAGAGAGAGAGAGAGAGAGAGAGAGAGAGAGAGAGAAAGAAAAAACCCTCTGTTAAGGCAGAAAAAGCTCGTCGTTTAAAATTTAATCGATTTCTGAAATAAATCAAACTCGCACATGAAACACCAAATAACACGCTTCAGGTTGAAATAAAAGTTATTTATTGAAGTGGGGGAAACAAAACCATTTTGTTGTTCAGTCTGCAGCTGTGTTTTGAGCCGACTGTGATGTGCGTTCCTGTACATTCGCGTTTTCGCATCTTCACGCTGTTTGAAGATGCAGTTTGAGGCGAAACCTAAAACCCACCTGAATGTTTACGTTTGACATCAGAATTAGTTCAGACGACGGCGTAATAATTGAGACACAAGAAGCAAATGTCCAATGAGCAATCAAAACTGCGGACTTTTGTTTGCAGGTTGTTTTAAATGTGACGTTTATCAGTTGTGTATAATTGTGTCAAGATGTTTTCCGAACTATCCAGGGCGGGGTAATTGTTTAAGAGTTCCTCATGTATGTATATACCCTGTTGAGATAATATTTCCCCCCAAATCTAGATTTGGCGATAATCCCTCGAATGATAAATGGTAATTTTGCCCTCGGCATTTATATTTTGTAAACTGACTTAAAGATGAACACAAAACCGCGGCCGTAAGGACAGCGTAAGTTTGGAGCTAATTATAAATTGCCTGGAATTTGGACCGGGGTCTCGACCCGAAACGTCGCCCATTCCTTCTATGCAGAGACGTTGCCTGACCAGCTGAGTTACTCCAGCATTTTGTGTCTGTCTTCGGTGTAAATCAGCATCTGCAGTTCCTTCCTACACGTGTAAGTTGCCCAACTCCCGGTATCAAGTCGTGTACAAACCAGATATACCAATGACATCTCAAAGCAAAGTCAACGCTCCCCAGCTACAAGTGACAGGATCTCCAGGACTTGCCTCGAAAATCTACTTATTAAAAAAAAAAAATGCATTCTGATTTTGCAAAAGCACGCACTCGCCATTTGCACCAAGTTACAGCAAAACTGTTATGCAATCGGGAATATTTATTTTGTTTTCCAAAGTTGTGGAAATATAATTCCTGGGTGTAATATGGGCAGCGCGTGTGGTTTCAAGTACCTGGAGTAATTGAAGGTTTCTAAATTGTAATCGCTTGCAGATGCTGCTGGGCAGATTCATTTCAAAGCACGCGTCTTGTGTTTTGCTGGGGAAATCGTGTCTTCTGTTGCTTGTGACCATGTTTATTTACGTTATGTCAGCACTCCCGCTGAAATGGACCTGGAATTCTATGTTGCAACACCCGTTTAAATCAAGATACATACGAACCCATTTTGCTGCTTTGTTCACCCCCTCCCTACCCCACCCTCCCCCCACCGAGTCGCAAGTTTATTTTGTATGGAAGATAGACACAAAAACGCCAGAGTAACTCAGCGGGACAGGCAGTATCTCTGGAGAAAAGGAATGGACTGACGAAGGGTCTCGACCTGAAACCCTTCTCTCCAGAGATGCTGCCTGTCCCGCTGAGTTACTCCAGCACTCCATGTCTATCTTCGGTGTAAACCAGCATCGGCAGTTCCTTTCCATATCTCCCTACACCACCGTCTATATCTCTCGTGTCCCTCTCCCCCCCGGCTCTCAGTCTGAAGAAGGGTCTCGACCACGAAATGTCACCTATTCCTTTTCTCCAGAGATGCTGCCTGACCTGCTGAGTTAGTCCAGCTTTTTTGTGTCTGTCTTCGGTTTATTCCGTATGTTCGTTTCTTATTCATCGGCTCGATTTGTTATTCCATTAATGAAAATAATGAACGTACATTTCTTTAGTTCTTCTTCTAAGTTCCCTTAGGCGTCCTCAGTCACGAAGGTCAACATTACGGTTCAAAAGTCTCAGAGATTTTATATATTATATATATACATAAATATATATATGATATAAAAACTCTGACACACACACACATATATATATACATATATATATACATATATATATATATACATATATATATATATATATATATATATATATATATACATATATATATATATACACATATATATATATAGACACATACATATATATAGACGGTTCAAAAGTCTATATATATATGATATAAAAACTCTGACACACACAAATATATATATATATGATATAAAAACTCTGACACACACACACACACACACACACACACACACACACACATATACATATACAAACTACCAGTAAAATGTAGGAGGGTTATTTTGCAGCTTAATCTCTTTCGTGTCCAATTTATTTGCGAAGAATGACTCGACTCTGAATTCAGCAGGCA
This sequence comes from Rhinoraja longicauda, assembly GCF_053455715.1. NCBI lineage: Eukaryota > Metazoa > Chordata > Chondrichthyes > Rajiformes > Arhynchobatidae > Rhinoraja > Rhinoraja longicauda. Next base: position 72,812,695 of record NC_135958.1, read on the forward strand.
ACAGCTATCTTTGCACGTGTACATTGGATTTTTAAAAAACTCATTTTGGTGGTGAAATACACTTTTGAAGACCTCGGTTCAATGTCAGAGGGAACGACGAGAATTCCGAAGTCGTTTCCAACAGCGTTTTAAAAAAAGGGGTTTATGCTGGGCAGCGTGACGGTCTGACGGTTATAAAGGGACTTCTTAATTTTACTGTGCTGGTTATTGCTGGATTTTATTTTCCGTGAACTCACGCCGGGACATCTCGAAAACAACCCGCGGCGGAGATTCAAAAACCTGCGCGCAAGGGGAAGATCTAAACTATTTGGGCACAAATGTTTTACAGGGCGGTTTGATGTGCAGTTGTCAGTGAAACAAACCCACGTACAACGCAAGGTTTACACTCAAGGATAGTGTTATATAAGCGACTGCAATACAAGCAGTGGGTTTATTTACTGTCTAGCATTGTACAAGAGTAAAACAGGGGGGGGAAACAGAGTCTGTTCCTTGCACCATATCACCCTCCCTCCTCTCTCTCCCCTCCTCTTTCCCTCTCCCTCCTCTCTCCCTCCCTCCTCTCTCTCTCTCCCCCTCTCTCTCTCCCTCCTCTCTCTCTCCCTCCTCTCTCTCTCCCTCCTCTCTCTCTCCCTCCTCCCTCTCCCTCCCTCCTCTCCCTCCCTCCTCTCCCTCCCCTCCTCTCCCTCCCCTCCTCTCCCTCCCCTCCTCTCCCTCCCCTCCTCTCCCTCCCCTCCTCTCTCTCCCCTCCTCTCTCTCCCCTCCTCTCTCTCCCCTCCTCTCTCTCCCCTCCTCTCTCTCCCCTCCTCTCTCTCCCCTCCTCTCTCTCCCCTCCTCTCTCCCCCCTCCTCTCTCCCCCTCCTCTCTCTCCCCCTCCTCTCTCTCCCCCCCTCTCTCTCCCCTCCTCTCTCTCCCCCTCCTCTCTCTCCCCCTCCTCTCTCTCCTCTCTCTCCCTCTCCTCTCCTCTCTCTCCCTCTCCTCTCTCTCCCCCTCCTCTCTCTCCCCCTCCTCTCTCTCCCCCTCCTCTCTCCCTCCTCTCTCCTCTCTCTCTCTCCCTCCTCCCTCTCTCTCCCTCCTCCCTCTCTCCCCCTCCTCCCTCTCTCTCTCTCTCCCTCTGGAGTTTAAACCGTGTTAATTGGTGTTCCGAGCAAAGTCGCCACAACGGCAGCCAACGTTAAACAATTCAGTCTGAAGAAGGGTCTCGACCCTAAACGTCACCCATTCCTTCTCTCCCGAGATGCTGCCTGACCTGCTGAGTTACTCCAGCATTTTGTGAATAAATACCTTCGATTTGTACCAGCATCTGCAGTTATTTTCTTATGTTAAACAATTCGATTCGTTGCAAACTCTCAGACTTCGTTGAGCGCCAACTTTCGTGCTGCATTTGAAATGATAAGTCAACACCAGGCAGCAATAGGATTTTTATTTTATTTTTAAACCCCGCAATCCGGTGGAGTTACGCTCCAATGCCGAGAAATATATTCTGGTCTGAAGAGGGGACTCGACCAGAAACGTCACCCGTTCCTTCTCTCCAGAGATGCCGCCGAGTTACTCCAGCATTCCGCGTCCATCAAATGTATCCTGCACTCTGCTCGATTGTACTTGAGTTAGGAGGCTAGGTTTGGCTTTGTGGGTGCCCTGTTCGTGGCCACTCTTTGCATACCTTGTGTGTGGTTTGCAAAACAAAGAATTTCACTGTGACATGTCCCATGTGATAATAAGGTATCAATTAATCAACCAATTATATTTATAGTATTATCTGACCTGATTGAATAGCATGCAATACAAAGTCTTTCACTGCCCCTCAGTCAGAGAGTTGTGAATTTGTGGAATTCTCTGCCTCAGAAGGCAGTGGAGGCCAATTCTCTGAATGCATTCAAGAGAGAGCTAGATAGAGCTCTTAAGGAGTCAGGGGGTATGGGGAGAAGGCAGGAACGGGGTACTGATTGAGAATGATCAGCCATGATCACATTGAATGGCGGTGTTGGCTCAAAGGGCCGAATGGCCTACTCCTGCACCAATTGTCTATTGTGAATTTATTGAATTGTCAGTCTATTTAAGGACTATTAATCAATTAATTATACTTATGTGTAGGGAGGAACTGCAGATGCTGGTTATTCACCGAATGTAGACTCAAAATGGTGGAGTAACTCAGTGGGACAGGCAGCATCTCTGAAGAGAAGGAATGGGTGAAGTTTCGGGTCGAGACCCTTCTTCAGTCTATCCCTTTTCTCCAAAGATGCAGACTGTAAGTCAGGGGAGAAGGAGTCCAGAGATATGGAAGGGTAAAGTGTGAAAACGTCAGCTCCAAGCAGATGGTGATCAAGGAAATGCAGAATGGTTCATTGTTAAGCTGAGGGGAAGGTGAGAAGGGGGCACACAATCAGTAAAATTAATCAGGAGGACAGTGAAACTAGTCGGAGAACTAGGGTGGGGGGTGGACAGAGAGATGGAAAGCAAGGGTTACTTGAAGTTGGAGAAATCAACATCCAGGCCACTGGGTTGTAAGCTGCCCAAGCGAAATATGAGGCGCTTTTCCTCCAATTTGCATTGGGCCTCACGCTGACAGTGGAGGAGGCCCAGGACATAGAGGTCAGTGTGGGAATGGGAGGGGGAGTTAAAGTGTTTGGTAATGGGAGATCGATCGCCTATGTATTGTATATTCTGAAGAAGGGCCTCGACCCGAAACATCACCCATTCCTTCTCTCCCGAGATGCTGCCTGACCCGCTGAGTTACTCCAGCATTTTGTGTCTACCTTCTATCATATATTCTCACTTGATTGGATAGCATGCAATACAAAGCCTTTCACTGTACCTGTCCCAAAACAGAATGTTTTAGCATTGGAAGGAATGTTCTGTTGGAGTGTATTGAACCGACTTTGCCAATCCAATGTGCCTTCACCTACGTAATCGACAGACTGCAAATAATGTAGGAATCATCCATGGAATTCATACTTGGTGAATATTAACCCCAAGGCTGTCTCTCCTGTGCAGATTTACCAAATTATAATTTAGTTTTATTTCGTTTAGAGATACAGCTCGGAAACAGGCCCTTCAGCCCACCGAGTCCGCACCGACCAGCGATCCCCATGCATTAACACTATCCTACACACACACGGGACAATTTACATTTATATCAAGCCAATTAACCTACAAACCTGTAGGTCTTTGGAGTGTGGGAAGAAACCGAAGATCTCGGAGAAAACCCACGCAGGTCACGGGGAGAACGTACAAACTCCGTACAGACGGCGCCCGTAGTCAGGATCGAACCCGGGTCTTTGGCGCTGTAAGGCAGCAACTCTACCGCTGCGCCACAGTGCCACCATACTCTATACGGTTTTTGTTAAATAGAAAACATTGGATGCTGCAAATAAAAATTCAGCTGCAATAGGCACTGAGGTTGTATATAAATTGGAAATAAGTGCAGAAATATGGAACCACAGATGCTGGTTTACAAATCATCAGTATGAAGAATCTTAATTTATCCATTTCTCCAGAGATGTTGTCTTAGCCATTAGGTTATTACAGCACGTTGTGTCATTTAATGGAAATAAATACTCTGATAGCTTGTATTTATGAGAAAATTAAGTTTGAAATAGTACCACAATACATTGATGAATGTGCAATGGGAGACGTGGCACCATTGAATTGGCCTCTTGGTTATGTACTAGTTCATAAAGATCCTCGTGTGATGAAAGGGAAAGAAGGTGTGGAGCATACAATTCCATGTGGAAGTCCCAACAACATTAAGGAACTCCTCAGTTGTCCAATTGCTGGAAGCCGAGCGAGTTTTATTTCATTTAGCATGCCAACCACACCAGGCAATGTCTTGTGCATTCCTGTGACATATTTGCACTTGACGTGTGTGTCTGGGCTTGAGATGTGTTTGGCCCTGTTTTATTTGTAGTTTAGGACTGTGCGCTTGAATGTTGAACACTGGGGGTCTGAAATAATTATGTAAAATTGTGAATCTCAAGAATATGAGAGCATAACATTTTGCTGCATAGTTAAAATAATTAGCATTTCATAACATTTAAATGTGATGTAGTGTCTTCAGTGTTGCAACCTTAAATAACAGAAGATATAAAAGTTTCAAAGCACATACAAGCAGATTCAAGCACAACTTCCTCCTTTTTGTTATTAGAATACTGAATGGACCTCCCATAATCTAAGGGTGTAGTCCCAATCTTCCAACCTATCTCATTGGGGCTCTACACTTTTTCAGTTCCATGCATTCTCTGTAGCTGGAACTCTCTAATGCTGCAACACTATATTCAGCACTCTGATTATTTTTCTCTTTGTATTACCTGTTACACTTGTGGATGGCGTGATTTCAATCAAATACAGCATGATTTGACTGGATAGCATGCAAAAATCCCACTGTATTTTAGTTTATTTTAGTGGGTAAGGCAAGGCAGCGCCTTTACCACCTCAGACAGCTGAGGAAGTTCAGAGTGTCTCTGAGGATCCTTCAATGCTTCTACTCTGGGGCTGTAGAGAGCATCCTGTCCGGCAACATCTCAATCTGGTTTGGGAACAGCTCTGCTCAGGACAGGAAGGCCCTGCAAAGAGTAGTGCGTTCGGCAGAACGCACCATGGGAACTACACTCGCCCCCCTGCAGGACCTATACATCAGGAGGTGTAGATCGAGAGCAAGCAAGATTATGAGGGACCCCTGCCACCCCAGCAACGCACTGTTCCAGCTTCTACGGTCAGGCAAACGCCTCCGCTGTCATGCTGTGAAAACGGAGAGGATGAGACCGAGTTTCTTCCCACAGGCCATCAGGACTGTTAACTATTATATCTCCAGGGACTACATTTTTTTTTCTGTATTAATTTTAATTTTTATGCTGTAATTGTCATTTTTTTGCACAATCCGCAGGCATTGCCACTTTCATTTCACTGCACATCGTGTATGTGTATATGACAAATATACTTGACTTGACCTGAAACAGGCCCTTCGGCCCACCGAGTCCATGCCAACTAGCGTTCTCTGCACCTCAACACTATCCTACACACACACACACACACACACACACACACACACACACACACACACACACACCAAGCCAATTAACCTACATACCTGTACTTCTTTGGAGTGTGAGACGAAATCGAAGATCTCAGAGAAAACCCACGCAGTCATGGGGAGAATGTAGAAACTCCATACGGACAGCACCCGTAGTCGGGATCGAACCCGGGTCTCCAGCGCTGCAACGCTGTAAGGCAGCAACTTTACCGCTGTGCCACCGTGGCTGCCCTGCACAACCGCAGGTACATGCACACTTGGTACATGTGACAAGAATAAATCAACACCAATAACAATAATGGAGTTCGAGTAGAATTTGTTGACTTTTTTCCCCTTCTCTACGGGTTATATCATCTCAGTGGCTGGAGTACTTCAATATCTAATTGTAGTGTGCTTAACCTGCTAGTCTTGCCCATCCAAGCTTTTCCACTGGAAATAGACACCAAATGCTGGAATACCTCAGCGGCATAGGCAGCATCTCTGGAGAAAAGGAAGAGGTGAAGTTTTGGGTCGAGTCCCTTCTTCAGACTGAGAGTCAGAGACTAGTGTAGATGGGCATTTTGGTCAGCATGGGCAAGTTGGACAGAAAGGCCTGTTTGTGTTCTGTACGACTGTGTCTTTGGTTGCACTGTAGAATTCGGGGATTTTTTTTGCACTGGTATTACAATTATTTATTTATGGATTTTCTTCTTGATTATTTTATTTATGTGCATGTGCTACATTTTTGGGCAGGTTCTTCTGCTGTCAGTAAGGATTTCAATACTCCACCTTGGATGCATACGACAATTAAATACTCTTGACATGACGATAGACACAAAATGCTGGAGTTACTCAGTGAGTCAGGCAGCATCTCTGGAGAAAAGACAGGTTTGGACCCAAAACGTCACCTATTCCTTTTCTCCAGATTTGCTGCCAGATCTGGTGAATTAGTCCAACATTTGTGTCTATTTTTGGTGTAAGCCAGCATTTCCCTCCTGCACTTTTTTTCCATTGGAATCATTGCAAATCCACATGGTGATGACTGTGGAATTTAATTCTGAAGAAGGGTCTCGACCCGAAACATCACCCATTCCTTCTCTCCCAAGATGCTGCCTCACCTGCTGAATTACTCCAGCATTTTGTGTCTACCTTCGATTTAAACCAGCATCTGCAGTTTTTTTTTCCTACTGTGGAATTTTTAATGATGGCTATTCACTGTGAAATAATTTTAATAGTTACATTTTTATGTGTGTAGTACTGAAGGGATTAAGCCATCACAGTAAAAATCACGGCGGTCAAAATGATACTAAGATCATTATCAGTCTGAAGAAGGGTCTCAACCCGAAACGTCACCCATTCCCTCTCTCCTCGATGCTGCCTGACCTGCTGAGTTACCCCAGCATTTTGTGATACTATCAATAGTTCCGCTATTTGCAAATTCAAGCAATTAAATGTTAAATATTAGAGATTAGTTTTAAGAAAGACTTTATGGAATGTTATCTTCAAGAATCCTTCCTTACAACAGCAATATATCTTGGTTAAGGAACTCTGATGAAGAAATGTTCAGGCTAAATATGTTCAGTGTAGTCTCACTTAAAGACAATAGACAATAGACAATAGACAATAGGTGCAGGAGTAGGCCATTCAGCCCTTCGAGCCAGCACCGCCATTCAATGCGATCATGGCTGATCACTCTCAATCAGTACCCCGTTCCTGCCTTCTCCCCATACCCCCTCACTCCGTTATCCTTAAGAGCTCTATCCAGCTCTCTCTTGAAAGCATCCAACGAACTGGCCTCCACTGCCTTCTGAGGCAGAGAATTCCACACCTTCACCACTCTCTGACTGAAAAAGTTCTTCCTCATCTCCGTTCTAAATGGCCTACCCCTTATTCTTAAACTGTGGCCCCTTGTTCTGGACTCCCCCAACATTGGGAACATGTTTCCTGCCTCTAATGTGTCCAATCCCCTAATTATCTTATATGTTTCAATAAGATCCCCCCTCATCCTTCTAAATTCCAGTGTATACAAGCCCAATCGCTCCAGCCTTTCAACATACGACAGTCCCGCCATTCCGGGAATTAACCTAGTTTCACCAGCAGCACAAACATTACTATTCACTGTCAGTCTATTTATCGGTAAAACAAAATGTATCTTAAAGAAAGTTGAAGGATGTATTGCATCTACATTTGGATTATACAGTGCTTCTAATACAATGTTTCATTGCTAACATCATAATTTATACAATTTCTTTTACCCATTCAAAATGTACTTTCATTATAAAAGCCAATAAATGCTTGGAGATGTCCGTTGGGAAAACAGTATTAATAAAGAGAGTTATATTGCACCAAAACGTGAGATATTTCTGACTACAAGAGCATTATGTTTAATGTTGATCAATTGATGGAAAGATACAGCGTGGGAGCAGGCCCTTCGGCCCATCGACTCCACACTGGCCATCGATCACCCACTCACACTAGTTCCACTTTCGCATCCACTCCCTGCACACTAAGGACAGTTTACAGAGGCCAACTAACCTGCAAGCCTACACTTCTTTCGGACGTGGGAGGAAACAGTAGCACCCGGAGGAAATCCACGCAGACATAAGGAGAACGTGCAAACGTCAGACAGACCACTTGAGGCCAGGGTTGAATCCAGATCTCTGGCACTGTGGGACAGAAGCTCCACCAACTGCATCAACAACAAATTATTTATTGGAAATAGACACTGAATGCTGGAGTAACTCAACGGTTCAGGCAGCATCTCTGGAGAGAAGAAATAGGTGATGCTTCGGGTTGAAACAGAACATCACCTACTTCTTTTCCCCAGCGATGCTGCCTGACCCTCTGAGTCAGTCCAGCAGGAGACAGGAGAAAGATAAGTGTTTGCAAGTTGAAACAAACAGAAAGTGCTTGCAGTCCATTGCAGCCCGGTTTGTCAAAAACAAGCCCCTCGACTGAGTGACACTGACTGTACATTTGTTTCATTTGTATTCAGGAACTGTAGCCTTACCTCTGAGGCACCGAGAGAGAAAAGTCAGTGTTTTTTCACGTTTGTATGTTGTTCCACCTGTGACTTGTGGAGCAGTCTTTGCTGCCTGAGTTTACAGGACAGGGGGAGTGTTGAGGCAAACTTCGTGACAACGCCAACCAAAACAAAACGCACCAAGCCGATCTCCTTGCCTAATCCAGGAAAAAAGAAACTTACTCCACACCGTTGCAAAAATGATTAATTTTGCAATCGGTGAAATAAAAGGGCCTGCAAACTAGGATAGACAATAGACAATAGGTGCAGGAGGAGCCCATTCGGCCCTTCGAGCCAGCACCGCCATTCAATGTGATCATGGCTGATCATTCTCAATCAGTACCCCATTCCTGCCTTCTCCCTATACTCCCTGACTCCGCTATCCTTAAGAGCTCTATCTAGCTATCTCTTGAATGCATTCAGAGAATTGGCCTCCACTGCCTTCTGAGGCAGATAATTCCTTCTGAGGCAGAGGCAGAGGATGCAGGCAGCTCAGGAATGACCAAATCTTCATGTGCGTCGGAAGATAATAATTCTAGCCGATCCACGTTTTCATTTCACCTGGATCCAATCTACTATTCTTTTCTTTCTCAGACGTGAGCGCATTTATATAACATGAATACATGCCAGGAAAGGTTGTAATTTTCACATGAGAATCAGCCCTGTATATAACCCTGTCAAAATATTATTGCCCCTGCTAATGAATTATGCCATTTTTACTTGTACAATAACAATAGAATCTGTTTTTAGCAAATGGTTTTCCTTTTCGTGATTTGAACAAGTCATGTAACTCCGTCTGAAAAGCAAGATGTCGGGGATTTATTTCTCTGTGTTGGTTTTGTTGCATTGCATAAAATAAAATCTATTTAAACATTGCTAGTTTGGCAGATATTCTTCAGCTACTAATATAGAACGTAGAAAATGGCAGCACATGAACTAACCATGTCTTCTATGTTGACCAAGGTACCAAATTGATAAATATATGTCCAAAAAATTAATATTGATAGCATATTGCGTTATATTGACCAATTTTTTATTCAGACAATTTTACACCATTTTTTACATTTCAATTCAATTTCTCCCCCCCTGTCCCACCTACAATCAATCAATCTGAAGAAGGGTCTCGACCCAAAACGTCACATTTACATGCTCTCCAGAGATGCTGTCTGTAGACTGTAAAATATAGTGATCCAGCATGGAAACAGGTCCTTCAGCTCACCGAGTCCGCATCGACCAGCGATCACCCGGTACACCAGCACTACCCTCCACTCTAGGGACAATTTACTCTTTACAGCCTGTACGTCTTTGGAGTGTGGGAGGAGACCGGAGCACCCAGAGAAAACCCCCACACAATCACTGGGATATAGACACAAAAATCTGGAATATCATATCATATATATACAGCCGGAAACAGGCCTTTTGGGCCCACCAAGTCCGTGCCGCCCAGCGATCCCCGCACATTAACACTATCCTACACACACTAGGGACAATTTTTACATTTACCCAGTCAATAACACAACAGGTCAGGCAGCATCTCTGGAGAAAAGGAATAGATTATTTTTTAAATTTAGAGATACAGCGCGGAAACAGGCCTTTTGGGCCCACCTAGTCCGCGCCGCCCAGCGATCCCCGCACATTAACACTATCCTACACACACTAGGGACAATTTTTACATATTACCAGTCAATTAACCTACATACAATAGACAATAGACAATAGGTGCAGGAGGAGGCCATTCGGCCCTTCGAGCCAGCACCGCCATTCAATGTGATCATGGCTGATCATTCTCAATCAGTACCCCATTCCTGCCTTCTCCCCATACCCCCTGATGCCGCTATCCGTAAGAGCTCTATCTAGCTCTCTCTTGAATGCATTCAGAGAATTGGCCTTCACTGCCTTGTGAGTACGTATACCTGTACGTCTTTGGAGTGTGGGAGGAAACCGAAGATCTCGGTCACGCAGGTCACGGGGAGAACGTACAAACTCCGTACAGACGGCGCCCGTGGTCAGGATCGAACCTGGGTCTCCGGCGCTGCATTCGCTGTATTCGCTGTAAGGCAGCAACTCTACCGCTGCGCCACCGTGCCGAATAGGTGACGTTTCGGGCTGAGACCCTTCTTCAATCTCTGTACAAACGCAGTACTGAGACCTGCCGAGTTACTCCAGCACTTTGTGTCCTTTTGTGTGTCAACCAGCATCTGCAGTTCATTCTTTCCGCATCACCTTTTCATGGAAGCCTTTGTCTAAATTGATGTTAATAGTGAATCCCGTTGAAGTTACCTGATGCCAGCACAGTCTACACGGCTCTATTTTTGTACTCGTGTCCTCTGTGAAGTCATCTGACAATTTATGGTAGATCGCCACATGTGAACAACTTCATGCCTTGCCCATTTCCATACTGTTTAATCAGTGAATTGGCACCAAGACCCAGATGAAGCAAGTGTTCCCTGCAGCTAATCACTGGGCAAGCCAACACTTGCTCTTTGGCTGTTGTCAGCAATTACAGTCCAACAGTCTTGATTGAGTGAGTTCATTAACTTTTTCAGCTGCAACTCAATAATCTGGAGGGATGGGGTTCTGGGGTGAGGTTTAACCCTAAACTGTAGTCCTTGCTGTCTCCTTTATTGAGTCCGCCCCCTTGCATCTTGCCCGTTCCAACTATGTATCCCATCCTGTGTCACACCAACCTCAATTTCTTAAACTATCTTTTTAGACAACCTGATTGTCCTCTTGTTAAGATCATAACTCATCGGAGCAGAATCAGGCCATTTGGCCCATCGAATCTGCTCCGCCATTTGATCATGGCTGATCTGTTTTCCCCTCTCCACCCCATTCTCCTGCCTTCTCCCCCTAACCTTTGGCGCCTTTAATAATCAAGAACCGATCAATCTCCGCTCTAAAAATACCAAATGACTTAGCATCCACTGTCATATCTGCCAATGAATTCCACAGCTTCTCCACCTTCTGACTAAAGGAATTCTTCCTTATTTCATTCAAAAGGTACCTCCTTTATTTCTAAGGCCGTGCCCTTGGGTTCTAGACTCTCCCTCGACTGCAAACATCCCGTTTTTGTACGTGTCCTCTGTGACGTCATCTGACAATTTTTTGTTGATCGCCACGTGTTAACCACTCTATCAAGTGGAACATCCACTCTATCTAGGCCTTTCATTTATTGGGTAGATTTTCAATGAGATTCCCCCCCTCACCCTTCGAAACACCAACGTGTATAAAGGCCTGGAGGGAATTTCCTCTCTCACAACCTGCTTTGGTTTGGTTACGTTGATTCCAGTCTGTTTTTGCATAAATTTTGAGGGGAATGGTTTCGTTTTAGTTTTAGTTCAGGTTAGGAGGTGACCACGAGGGGATCCGAACAGTGAAACTAGCAGGAGGGCTACTGGGGTGGGGGCTGGTCGGAGGGAGAGGGAATGCAAGGGTTGCCTGAAATTAGAAAAATCAATATTCATGCCTGAAGACGAGAGGTTTTTTTTTTGCAAACAAAGGAACATGTTGGGTGCTAGAAGGACGAATAGTGGAACGGAAGATAGAGATGTGTGAAATATTTAATATTTATTTTCAAACAAAATATTTTGTATTGTTGCAAGTAGCTTTCTGTCCAGCTTGGGACCAAGTGCATAGCTTCCTTGATCTGCTGTTTCTGGCTGTGGGGGGGGGGGGGGGGGGGGGAAGGAACGCGTTTCTATCATTTTAGAAGTTGATTTTGTAAATTAATTGTATTTACAATAGCTCCGTACTTAGAGCTTCTACAATTGTTTGGGGCGCCACGGTGGTGCAGCGGTAGAGTCGCTGCCTTACAGCGCCAGGGTCCTGGGTTTGAACGTGACTGCATGTGCTGTCAGTGCGCGGCTTGTACTTTCTCCCCGTGACCTGCGTGGGTTTTCTCCAGGGAGCTCCGGTTTCCTCCCACACTCCAAAAACGTGCAGGTTTGTACGCCAATTGGCTTCGGTAACATTGCAAATTGTCCCTCGTGTGTCTGGGGTAGTGCTGGTGTGCGGGGATCGCTGGTCGGCGCGGGCTCGGTGGGGCGGAGGAGCTGTTTCTGCCCTGTATCTCTAAAGTAAACTAAACTAAAAATGAATGTCGTCTGCCCATTCCCTCCACAGATGCTGCCTAACCCGAAGGGCCTGTTTCCATGGCGTCACGGTGGCGCAGCGGTAGAGTTGCTGTCTTACAGCGAATGCAGCGCCGGAGACTCAGGTTCGATCCTGACTACGGGTGCTGTACTGTACGGAGTTTGTACGTTCTCCCCGTGACCTGTGAGGGTTTTCTCCGAGATCTTCGGTTTCCTCCCACACTCCAAAGACGGACAGGTTTGTAGGTTAATTGACTGGGTGAATGTAAAAATTGTCCCTAGTGTGTGTAGGATAGTGTTAATGTGCGGGGATCGCTGGGCGGCGCGGACCCGGTGGGCTGAAGGGCCTGTTTCTGCGCCGTATCTCTAAATCTAAAATCTAAAAATCCATGCTATTATCTCCACAAACTAAGCCAAAACCAAGCGGCGGGTAATGAAATGACACAATTGTCATTCTTTTGCTTAGTAAATACAAGTAGATATTTTTTCTGGATACTCAGTGTGTCACTGGGCTAACTCCAGTCATCACATCAGCAATGCACTGTAGGAAAAATAACTGCAGATGCTGGTGCAAATCAAAGGCATCACAAAATGCTGGAGTAACTCAGCAGGTCAGGCAGCATCTAGGAGAGAGGGAATGGGTGACGTTTCGGGTCGAGACCCTTCTTCAGACTGAAGAAGGGTCTCGACCCGAAACGTCACCCATTCCCTCTCTCCTAGATGCTGCCTGACCTGCTGAGTTACTCCAGCATTTTGTGATCACATCAGCAATGCACAGGAACAGTACCTTCACCTTAATTAATTGAGTGGGGTGTTAATGATTTTTGACCTCCCACCTAGTCTCTTGGTGAAATTGAGTGCCCAGTGTATCAAGCTTCCTCTCCGAGCTGCAGCTGCACTGCTCCCTCTCTATAACGTCTTGTTTGTTTTAGCCAACTGCTCTACAATTGGGCTGTTTGTAGTTGACGCACTGATTTGTTTGAGGGCCGGGGCTTGCTGTTTGCTGAGTTGTTTTCCCTGGGCCTTCGGGAACTCGGCAATCCTCTGGGCTCGGGAAAGTAAGGCATTTCTCGCAGAAAGAACAAGAAGGATCTCTCCTCCCTGGGAGATGGAGAAATTTAGGAAAACAATTAACATTCTGATAAGATTTTTGCTTTTCCTTTTGAAGTCTATAAAGCAGTTATTAAACAGGCAGCTTGGACTAAAGAGTCTGTCCCAGTTATGCGATTTTTAAGGCAACTGCCGGCGACTGTCAAAGTCGTAGCAGATCGCCAAAATTGTCTTTTACCCTACGACAATGACCACGACAATGACCACGACAATAACCACGACAATGACCACGACCACGACCACGACCACGACCACGACCACGACCACGACCACGACCACGACCACGACAATGACCACGACAATGACCATGACAATGACCACGACAATGAATACGACAATGACCATGACAATGACCATGACAATGACCATGACAATGCCGAGTCAGGTCGATACAAGTTACTTTTTTTTGTGAAACTAGCACCTGGCCAAGAGATTACACCGTCTCCGGAAACATCGCAAAATTCCCACGCTTACCTGACAGTCAAACTGTCGCCTCCAGTCTACCTGTCAAATGTCCTGATGGTAAATAAATTGGTTAAACAAAACTATCTTCTGGTATCTTCAAAAGCCTTTGCTTAATTTAATATTACGTGCATCTAAATGCATCTGCGACAACCTAGCAAACCTGGGGACAGCGTGCGACAGACAGCGCCCGCAATAAGCAACGATACCTGGCGACAACGGTAGCGGCACGGTAGCGCAGCGGTAGAGTTGCTGCTTTACAGCAAATGCAGCGCCGGAGACTCAGGTTCGATCCTGACTACGGGTGCTGCACTGTAAGGAGTTTGTACGTTCTCCCCGTGACCTGTGTGGGTTTTCTCCGAGATCTTCGGTTTCCTCCCACACTCCAAAGACGTACGGGTATGTAGGTTAATTTGACTGGGTAAAGGTTAAAAAAAAAAAAATTGTCCCTAGTGTGTGTAGGATAGTGTTAATGTGCGGGGATCGCTGGGCGGCGCGAACTTGGTGGGCCGAAAAGGCCTGTTTCCGCGCTGTATATATATGATGATATGATATGATATGACAAGCCAGCTGTCGCCGAGAAATTTCTATCTGGAAAATCTTTCCGTGACGCGCTGAGATGCGCTACGATTCATTGAAGACTCCTCACGATCGTGCCCGCAACACCCCGGCGAACGTTCGGCGACAGTCTAGTCACCGGCAGTCGCCTTAAAATCGCCTAAGTGGGACAGGCCCTTAAGTGTTAACTATTGGACAACCTATCTGTATGTATTTTAATTTCAACTTGCCAGCGCTGAAGTTATTGGAAATGTGCAATGGTTGTCAGCTACAGTGGTTTATAGACCAGCAGTTTAAAGATGAATTGTAGCTTTGGTTTAATTTAGTTTAGTTTCATGGTACAGCATGGAAACAGGCCCTTCAGCCCACCGAGTCTGTGCTGACCATCAGTCACCCCGAACACTAGTTCTATCCTACACTCTGGGGACAATTTCCAGGAGCCAATTAACCTGCAAGCCTGTACATCTTTGGAGTGTGGGAGGAAACCGGTGCAGCCAGAGAAAACCCATGCAGGTCACGGGGAGAACGTGCAAACTCTGCACAGACAGCACCTGCAGTCGGGATTGATGTAGATGCCCAGGCAGCAACTCTACCGCTGCGCCAATGTGCCACCCCTTACATCTAAGCTGAGATTTCGATATATCTGGAGCGATGTGTGAAGACATGAGGTGATGGTTAAACAGAAATAATGTGGAACTTCGCTCCTCATCTGCAGAAGCAAACTCTCTGGTTCATAACTATGCAGAAGAACAATTGTTAAAGGTTCCCCCCTACACTGCAGCACTCTATTTCAAAGTAGTCTTCTCCCTTCTGCCACCACACCATTCTGTTTAATTACACAAAAGTAAATGTTCCAGGGTGATTGAGGATGTGACAAGGTACAATATAAATGAGAACCCGACTCACTATGGAGAAAATATTATAAAGAAGTCTTATAGAGTTCTTGTGGAGGTGTGTAAAACCATGAGATTGGAGTAATGCACAGAGTCGTTTACCCAGGTAAGGGAATCAAGAATCAGAGACCGTATGTTGAAGTTGAGAGGGGGAACAATTAATAGGAACCTGAGGGGCAACCTTTAAACTCGGAGGTGGAAGGTACATGGAACGAGTTTCCAGAAAAGGCAGCTAAAGTAGATACGATAACCATTTAAAAGACACGTGAATAGATACACAGCAAAGGTGTAGAGGGATATGGGCCAAACACAAGCAGATGGGACTAGCTTAGTTGGGGCATCTTGGGTTGACATAGATTAGTTGGGCTGAAGGGCCTATTTCCAAGCTATATGACTCTAAGCCAGTTTCAGGGAAGGGGAGTGGGGTGGGGGGGGGGGGGTGGGGGGGGGGGGGGGTGGGGGAATGGCAACATATTTATTTCTTCTCCTGTCTAAATTAAATGCTTTTGCATCCCTTTCGACTGCAGAGTTTGAAATAATACGTCTCGGAGTGTGGGTAGAAACCGGAGCACCTGGAGAAAACCCACGCAGTCACGGACAGAACGTGGAAACTCCGCACGGACAGCACCCGTGGTCAGGATCGAACCCGGGTCTCTGTAAGGCAGCAACTCTACCGCTGTGCCGGCCCATTTGTGATGGGGTTTTTTTCTTAAGCATCACTGCTGTTTACAGTGGTGGGAAAGCAGAGGGCTGTGAACAATGATCGAGTATTTGGCCTGTACAGAATAGTGTAATTCAGGGGTGTAAAAGGGGGAGAAGTACAGAATCATTTGATTCCTACTTGTTGCAGTGAATGGATGTCAGTCGCAAAGTATTTCAATGGCCTTTCAGTTTGAGTATCGGGTCATTACTGCTATTGTGGTTCAGAAAACTATTCCTGGAAATAGTGATAGCAATGTGGCTCTCTGCTGCCAGAGCTACAAAGAAGCTTCTTTTTATATCGAATCCCGGCCCCCTTCTATTGCACCTCGTCTATTGCATCCGCTGCTCTAGATGTCAACTTATTTACATCGGCGAAACCAAGCGCAGGCTCGGCGATCGCTTCGCTGAACACCTGCGCTCGGTCCGCGTTAACCAAACTGATCTCCCGGTGGCCGAGCACTTCAACTCCCCCTCCCATTCCCAGTCTGACCTTTCTGTCATGGGCCTCCTCCAGTGCCATAGTGAGGCCCACCGGAAATTGGAGGAACAGCACCTCATATTTTGCCTGGGCAGTATGCAGCCCAGTGGTATGAACATCGACTTCTCCAACTTTAGATAGTTCCTCTGTCCCTCTCTTCCCCTCCTCCTTCCCAGATCTCCCTCTATCTTCCTGTCTCCACCTATATCCTTCCTTTGTCCCGCCCCCCTGACATCAGTCCGAAGAAGGGTCTCGACCCGAAACGTCACCCATTCCTTCTCTCCCGAGATGCTGCCTGACCCGCTGAGTTACTCCAGCATTTTGTGAATAAATACCTTCGATTTGTACCAGCATCCGCAGTTATTTTCTTACACCCCTTCTTTATTTAATGCCCATGCTCTCCTTTTGACGAGGGCTTCGACCTTTAAAATTTCATCCTGCATTTCGCAGCTTTCCGTCTGTCCCTGAAGGACTCTTCCGTTTCTCGATTTGTGAGCAGGTCACGGATAAATAAGGTCATTTGGCAAAGTCTGGAACCATGGCTTGGGATTTGAAGTCTGTTCCTGCAAACTAAGTTTCCCTTTTGAAACAGTATATCTCTCGTCAACTTCACGCCTTTCACTTTAACGCAAACATTGTAATGTTTCATTGACTTTGGCAGAGAGAACGCGACTAAAATGACTGCCTTTGGCGCTTTGAAAATGGTGGGGAAAAGGCTGTGGATGTTAAAGGACACCAGCCATTATCCTAGAAGTAACGGTCCTGGCGAAACAAGGGGTATGGGTGCAGGGTTGCCAACTGTCCCATGTTAGCCGGGGCATCCCCTAATTCGGGCGACGGGACCGCCCTTGTCCCGTGTTAGTAGGGTTGCCAACCTCCTCACTCCCAAAGAAGGGACAAAGGGTAACGTCGCCGCCCCGCGCCCCACGTGACCTCACCCGGGCCGGGCGGCCACTTGCTCCGGCTCCACCAATGGCGGCCGCTGGGTGACGTTTACGGTCGGGATCCTTCTTCAGGCTGAAAATAGGGGGTGGGGGAGGAGGCTTCTCCAGCTCTTCACCTCCCCCCCCCACCCCCCCCCCCCCTCACCCCATAATTTCAGTCTGAAGAAGGGCCCTGGCCTGAAACATCGCCCATCCTTTTTCTCCGGGTCACGGTGGCGCGGTGGGCGAGCTACTGCCTTACAGCACCAGAGACCCAGGTTCAATCCTGACCACGGGTGCTGGACTGTACGGGATTTGTACGTTCTCCCCATGACCTGCGTGGGTTTTCTCCAAGATAGAGCCACAGTCGTAGAGTGATACCGTGTGGAAACAGGCCCTTCGGCCCAACTTGCCCACACCGGCCAATGTGTCCCAGCTACACTAGTCCCACCTGCGTTGCACTTGGTCCATATCCCTCCAAACCTGTCCTGCCCATGAGATTTTCGGTTTCCTCCCACACTCTAAAGGTGAACAGGTTTGCAGGTTAATTGGCTTGGTGTAAATGTAAAATTGTCCCTTTTGTGTGTCGGGTAGTGTTAATGTGCGAGGTTCACTGGTCGGTGCGGACTCGGTGGGCCGAAGGGACAGTTTCCACCCATATCTCTAAACTAATCTAAACTAAACTAAACTAAACCAAACTTGACTTGAGTCAACCCATCTTGTTTCTCTGCCAAGTGAGGGATCGTGTCTAGGTGAAGACTGAGGATGTTGTCTTAACCGCATGGCTTTTAGCAGCAGGTAGCACACAGCTTCACTTTGGCATACTCCTCTCCTATGCTGCCGACAGTCAAGCCAAACTTCCATGGTCATTAGACCATGTGTGTTTTCAAAACACTTTTCTGTATTTTTGGTGGAAGCGAGTATTTAAAAAAATAATCCTTTGTTATGATTGCAAACAGTTTCTGACAATTTTTTTTATGAGACCCAATAAATGTCCTGTTGCTTTGAAAATTCCTCTCACAAGAAAATCTCGTTTGGGTTTCCTGTAAGTGTGACTTACTTGTAGCGTTGGTTGAGTAGACTATTTGCCGAGAGGACCAAGCCAACTAGCCAGACAACTTCCCGTTTGTTATAGCAGCAAAGGAGCAAACATATAAGAGAATCGTCCATTCACAACGGCATTCACAAGTGGGAAAGCCAGCCTCTTTTGCTTTCTAGTCTTCCCTGGTCACTTTCCTCCGTGTCTCCCACCTCTCTGTAAGGGAAGGAACAAATGTATAGCTTGAGATAGTTCAGTGTAGTTTATTGTCATGTGTACCGAGGTACAGTGAAAAGCTTTTGTTGCAATAGACAATAGGTGCAGGAGGAGGCCATTCGGCCCTTCGAGCCAGCACAGCCATTCAATGTGATCATGGCTGATCATTCTCAATCAGTACCCCGTTCCTGCCTTCTCCCCATACCCCCTGAATCCGCTATCCTTAAGAGCTCTATCCAGCTCTCTCTTGAATGCATTCAGAGAATTGGCCTCCACTGCCTTCTGAGGCAGAGAATTCCACAGATTCACAATCCAGTCCCATCCAGTCAGCAGAATGACAATGCATGATTACAATCGAGCTATAGATACCGCGCATGATAAGGGAATAACGTTTAGTACAAGCTAAAGCCAGCAATGTCCGATCAAGGATAGTCCATGGGTCACCGATGAAGTAGATAGTAGTTCAGGACAGCTCTTGTGTGGTAGGCTGTGTGTCTGCTTTTTGCTGTGTGTGTGTGATTGTGTGACTGCTTCTGTGTGATAGACACAAAAGGCTGGAGTAACTCAGCGGGCCAGGCAGCAACTCTGGAGAAAAGAATTAGGTGACGTGTCGGGTCGAGACCCTTCTTCAGAAATGTATAGCTTGATGTCTAAGAGCAGAACTATGCACTTCTTTGATTTGGCCGTATTTCTACCTTTCTCTTCTTTTGCCCTGTTATTGCATCATAATACACACCCTCTTTATATTTTCCTGAGATGTACTTTGTGTATACTATGCAGAAATACGGAAGGCACATCCTTTCACTGTGAGGCTATGACATCCGGTCCTAGACTTTCCCACTAGTGGAAACATCCTCTCCACATCCACTCTATCCAGGCTATTTCACTATTCGGTAAGTTTCAATGAGGTCCCCCCTCTTCCTTCTAAACTCCAGCGAGTACAGGCCCAGTACACTCGATGTAGCAGCTTTTCATTTCACACCCTTCTGTGCAGGGCAGTTGACCCATGAAGTCAGATTTCTCCCTGTCATCCCAATCCCTTGCAAGTTCATATCCACCATGGGCCCCAACGCTTTGCCTTCTTTTCTTGCTAGCCTTTCATATTTTCATATTTCAGATACAGCGCGGAAACAGGCCTTTTCGGCCCACCAAGTCCGCACCGCCCAGTGATCCCCGCACACTAACACTATCCTACACACACTAGGGACAATTTTTACATATACCCAGTCAATTAACCTACAAACCTGTACGCCTTTGGAGTGTGGGAGGAAACCGAAGATCTCGGAGAAAACCCACGCAGGTCACGGGGAGAACGTACAAACTCCTTACAGTACAGCACCCGTAGTCAGGATCGAACCTGAGTCTCCGGCGCTGCATTCGCTGTAAAGCAGCAACTCTACCGCTGCGCTACCGTGCCGCCCTTTATTGCCCTGTTGACTGCAGATATTTAGCTTGGTTTAGGAAATTAAAAACTGCAGGTGCTGGTTTAAATCGAAGGTAGACACAAAATGCTGGAGTAGCTCTGCGGGTCAGGCAGCATCTCGGGAGAGAAGGAATGGGTGACGTTTCGGGTCGAGACCCTTCTTCAGTCTGAAGAAAGGTCTCGAACCGAAACTTCACCCATTCCTTCTCTCTCTCTCGAGATGCTGCCTGACCCGCTGAGTTACTCCAGCATTTTGTGTTTAGTTTAGTTTAGTTTAAAGATACAGTGTGAAAACGGGCCCTTCGCCCATCGAGTCCGTGCCGACCAGTGACTCCCGAGCACTAACCCTATCCTACATACGAGGGACGAATTACAATTCTACTGAAGCCAATTAATACTGTACGTCTTTGGAACATGGCAGGAAACTGGAGCACCTGGAGAAAGCCCACGCAGATCATGGGGAGAAAGTACGGACTCTGTACAGACAGCACCCGCAGTTAGTATCAAAGACGTACAGGTAGGCAGGTTAATTGGTTTGGTAAAATTGAAACTCGTTCAGAGTGTATGTAGGATGGTGTTAATGTGCGGAGATCGTGGCCAGCACGGACTCGGTGGGCCGAAGGGCCTGTTTCCGCGCTGTATCCCTCGACTAAACGTTGTAATGTGCTCCCTGCACCTCTGCGGGCTGCTGCTTCGCTCCATCCAGAACTCTGTTGGAAAGCTTGATCCTGGATGTTATTTCCCAGTACTGCTTTTAATTTTCCTCTTGCTCCTTTGCACCATGTGGTTAATCCCACCGCTCTGCAAACCTTTTTTGGGAGGCTTTTATTTTATTAGAAGCATTAGACAACTACAAATTGTTGATGCTTTGATTTAACAACTAATCCCAACTGTTTTGCACTCTGTCTTCTCAGATTTCAGCAGTGCGTTTGAATGCTTGGAGTGTGGGCTGATTAGGCACGCGTGACAAAGAAGTTTCTCTATGGCTTGTATTGCAAGGTGGCATGTTATAATTAAATTGTGAGGATAATTTTTTTTTATTTGATTGAGTAAGTTTATGGTAACTATACTGTATGTTTCTCCAGGGCTACATACCAAATTTGAACATAAACAAATTTACATTCTGCTCTTTGACTGATTCATTCAGGCATCACGTGTTGGAAGGCAAATTCCTGGTCACCGTTTTTAGAAATCTGACTTTGATTTGTATAAACCAATACCCTCATGCCTGGAGGCTTTGGGTTTTAAATGTAGATGAGGGGGAATTTGAGGATTTGGTTTGCTTTTATTCTTAATATCCCCGTTTTTCTCCAGGTTATACGTTTTTGTAAAAATCCCTTTTTTTTTTTTTTGCAAATTAATTCACGGACTACCCGATAAAATAAAAGTATTTCTAATTGGTTGCTTATTTTAAGTAACCGAAGCCAGTAGTTTGACTCCTTTGAGAATTTAAGTATAATCAAGTGATTGTTGATTAATACAGAATTCAGTTCATTTCATCTCCTTTTTCAGTTGGCAGGAGTGATTATTAAAACAGAGTAAACTTACCTGCTAGCCTTTCTGTCTCCAAAAATTTTTTTTGTGCGTGGGGCCTGAAAACGAGTTTGTGCTGTTAACCTTTGTCAAGATAACGAAACGCACTAGGAAATGATGGATTGTTTGCAAATATTTATTACTTTGTAATTTGTCCTGATAGTAAATGAGTATAAGTCTCAAGGTTTGACTGACAGTGCAGCGTTTCTTTATACAAGGGGGTGGCATGGTGGTGCAGCGGTAGAGTTGCAGTGCCAGAGGCCTGGGTTCGATCCCCACTGCGGGTGCTGCCTGTGTGGGTGTTTGTACGTTCTCCCCGTGACCGCGCGGGTTTTCTCCGGGTGCTCCAGTTTCCTCCCACACTCCAAAGGCGCGCAGGTTTGTAGGTTAATTGGCTTCTGTAAATTGACTTCGCACTTTAGACTTTAGAGATACAGCGCGGAAACAGGCCCTTTGGCCCGCCGAGTTGCGATCACTCCATATACTAGCACTATCCTACACACTAGGGACAATTTACAATTTTACAGTCACCAATTAACCTACAAACCTGCACGATTTTGGAATGTGGGAGGAAACCGGAGCTCCTGGAGAAATCCCACGTGGTCAAGGGGAGAATGTGTAGGACAGATCTATGTGCATGGGTGGTCATTGGTTGGCGCGGACCAGATGGGTCGAAGGGCCTGTTTCCATGCTGTGTACTCTAAACTAAACACAGTAAACTAAACACAATTTCCAGAGGCTGTAGTATATTTAGCTTAATTGCTCCAAATTCAAGGTGGAGTAAGTCAACTTGCTGTATGCTGAGTTACTTATAATGATTCAATATGCTTTAATTTCTCATGGATGTAGCAAGGCATAGAGAGATATGGAATTAATGCAAGCAAGTGGGGTTAGTATGGGTAGGTATGATGGTCGGCATAGACGGTGGGCCAAAGGGACTGTCACCTTAAACCTATGCCCTCTAGTTCTTGATTCCCCAGCTCCAGGGGAATGACTGTACATTCATCCTATCTATGCTCCCATGGGTTTTACTTCTATGAGATCACCCCTTATTCCCCTACTCCAAGGAATCGGGTCCTAACCTGCCCAATGTTTCCTCATGACTCATTATCTCGATCCTGGCTAGACCATTGGAAATCTTCCAGCTTAATGGCATTGTTCCTCCAGTTGGGTGACCAAATCTGAACACAGTACACCACAGCTTCACCCACATCTCGTACAACTGCAACATGACATCCCAAGAAGACATAAAGTACCCAGACTAACTCAGCAGGTCGAGCAGCACCTGTGGTGAACATGGATAGGTGACGTTTTGGGGTCGAGACCCTTCTTCAGACTGAAGTCAGTCTGAAGAAGGGCATAGACCTGAAACAGATCCTGGGGCAGCGGTAGACCTGCTGCCTTACAGTACCAGAGACCCGGGTTCGATCCTGACTACGGGTGCTGTCTGTCCGGAGTTTGTGTGTTCTCCCCGTGTCCGCGTGGGGTTCCTCCGGTTTCCCCCCACATTCCAAACCCACGCAGGTTTGCAGGCTAATTGGCTCCTGTAAAATTGTCCCTAGTGCGTGTCGGATAGAACTAATGTACGAGTGATTGCCGGTCGGCGTGGACTCGGTGGGCCGCAGGGCCTGTGAAAACCGAAACCCTTTCACTGTACCTCCCTACACGTGACAATAAATTAAACTGCTTCCGTGCTGCATCTCTGTAGTAAAGTAAACGTTAAGCTGGAACTACAGAAAACTTAGTTTAAAAGAGACCACTGGAGCTAGAGACTGCTTGGGTTCAAACTTGGCGTTGACAGTCAATTCAGACTTGAGTTTTTGGCTGCTACTTGAAGCGTTTTATTTTGGGAGTGGGCCGAGGAGATGGAAGCTAGCAGGAGCAGCCCTAATTCATATAAATACATCTCACGTTGATTCACTGGAGAGTGGCCTTGGAGCATACGGTGGAGAAGCAAGCAACCATCCACACATAAAAAGTAAACATTTATGTAGTGATATGATATAATACTGTGAGTCTGAAGGAAAAAAAATCGAGAGCTAAAAATAGATTGTACCTAAAATTTCAAATACTGTAAATTATTAAACATCTCACTGCAGAATGCAGTGGGCTATCATAACACACCTAATTTTCACTTCAGCTTTTACAATATTGCTCACTGTTCTGCAAATGTCTTAAGAAAAATGAAAACATCTTGGTCAATCACTCAACATGCTCCTGAGGTATTGCAATGCTCAACAAAACCAAGAAGGTCAACAACTGCCATGGATTAATATGTCGGCTGCATTTTATAGTTTTCCTTTTATAATATTTATCATTGCTGCACATTTTCACCACAGTGTATGCTCTAGGTCGGTCAGAAAGAGAACATTTAGCACATCCATCTACGACTAAAACTGTTTATTTTATTAGCGCAAGTTAGATTATTAGCAACGTGTTAAGGTTCATCAGTAGAATTTTGTAAAACAGCTGCAGAGAAGAAAAGTAATCAAATAGGGAGGGTTTATTTTTTCATAGATTAATTGTCGACTATCGCTTGGACATTATTCACATTTCTTTTGTGGAATTGCTTCTTCTGAAGCCTATTTGGAGCTGATTGGAGTTTTTTTGCACCAAGCTATGAAAATTTGTCTCCCATGCTGGTAATGTTCTCAGGATTTTGAGTGAGCCACCAGTCAGTGTTGATGTTACATTATTGGACGTGCCACTTGGCAGTGGTGGGCTTGGGAAACTTCTCAGCTCGGGTTCGAGCCTCTCTGTCAAAATTCAGAACAAACGATGTGAGCAAACTGCTAAATCATGTCTAGGGTGCTTCCATTAGAGTTAGATTCCACTCAGAAATGTTTAGCTGTGACATCGTTTGGGTAAATTAGTCCTAAGTATGTGCTGAAATGACAAGTCTGGTATAACTTTTTATTGCGTGTTGTCTCAAAATACAAATTCGAAAGTTTAATTTGTCTCGCCTCGGCAGAGCTTGACCTTATTTTGGTTTATTTTCGGATATAAAGTGCACTGATAGGTGATAGGTATTCTTTTAGTAGCACTTTTACGTTGGAAAATTTCAATTTATATTGATCCAAATAATTGGCTTTGATCTGTCTTTTTGCATTTCTTTCATTAATTTGTTCTATGCACCTTTTCATACCTCTCGGTTCCCTCTCCCATGACTCTCAGTCTGAAGAAGGGTCTCAACCCGAAACGTCACCTATTCCTTTTCCCCACAGATGCTGCCTGACCCGCTGAGTTACTCCAGCCTTTTGTGTCTATCTTTGGTGTAAACCATCATCTGCAGTTTCTTCATACTAGGGGCGTGGCTGCGTTCTGCAGCTGCGGCTCACCGGCAGTCTCTCTGTTTTTTTGTTGTGTTTTTTTTGTCATTGTCGTTGTTAAATGTACGTTTTGTTTTATTTTTAATTCTGTGTATGTAGGGGGGTGGTGGGGGGGTTGGGGGAAACCTTTTTTCAAATCTCCTCCTCAACGGAGATGCGACCTTTACCGTGTCGTATCTCCGTTCGCGCTACGGCCTAACATCGTGGAGTCGGCGGCCTCCAGCTGGGATCGACCTCAAAGACTCCGGTCGCAGGGCCTGGACTTACCATCTCGGAGGCTTCGGCCGTGGGCCCTGCAGACCGCAACATCGGGAGTTCGCAGGTCCCTGGCTGGCGACCGGCTTTTGGGAGCTCCAGCCGTAGCAGCTTCGACCGCCCAGAAGCGCGAGGTACGATCGACCCGCTCGCAGGCCCTTCATCACACTGCGTGGCTCGGCCGCAGCACCTTCCATCGCCCGGTGGGGGCTCAGGACTTTCATCGGCCTGCTCGGCTCGGCCCTGGGACTTTCCATCGCCCGGTGGGGGCTCAGGACTTTCATCGGCCTGCTCGGCTTGGCCCTGGGACTTTCCATCGCCCGGTGGGGGCTTCAAAAAGTTGGGAGCCTTGATCACCTCGTGGCACCACGGGAGAAGAATGAGGAGGAGATAAGACTTTGCCTTCCATCACAGTGAGGGTGTGCCTGGAGCAATCACTGTGATGGCTGTTTTGTGTAAAAAATTATATCTGTGTGTCTTGTGCTTTTTAATGTCTACTGCCGGACCCTGACGTGAGAGGACGCTGGCGTTGTGTATTCGCCGCTTTTCCGTCAGGATAGTTTGTCTGTTTGTTTCTATGTTAATTGTTTCTGTAAAGCGCTTTGAGCACCCGATAAGGCGCTATATAAAATAAATGGATTATTATACTATTACCCCCATTCCATATGGTGAAATATCCTTGGACATCACTTAAGCTTCCATCTATATACTGCTGATATCACAAGCTAGTTCTCTACCAATTCCCACAGCTCCAATTATTCGACCTCTTGTGAGTTCAACACTCATGGCAAGATTGATATGGGACAATTTACACTTTAACCAAGCCAATTAACCTACGTCGTTGGAGTGTACAGGTTTGTAAGTTTGTGGACTTGCCCTTTTTCGTTTAACAATACAAGTTATTAAAATAACTTGCGGGAGAGGAAAAATATATTCTTTGTATGAAAGGCCATGTGCAACATGTATTTTCTATTACTTGATTAAAATTATTGCAAGATTGAGAATAATTGGTGCATTACTTGATTTATGAGCACGGTTTATGTGTTTCCCCAATGAGCCAAATGTCTTAATTTGACTCCCACTGCCTTAACGAAAACATTTAACATATTTGCAGCTTTAAAAGTGAAACGTACTAGCTAGCGTGTGTGGCTTAGCCCATTGTAATTGTTACCTTTGGGAACAATCTTTGAAGTCAGAATTCAGATTAATTTAAACAATAATTTACTGCCATGAATACAAAGTGAAGAATAGCACAAGGTACGAAAACAAAAATGAAGGACCCTTCATGAAGTTAGACACAAAATGTTGGAGTAGCTCAGCGGGACAGGCAGCATCTCTGGAGAGAAGGAATGGGTGATGTTTCGGGTCGAGACACTTCTTCAGATCCTTCACGGTGGCGCAGCAGGGTGGCACGGTGGACCAGAGGTAGAGTTGCTGCCTTTCAGCGCCTACAGCTCTTACAGCACCAGGGATCCGGGTTCGATCCCGACTATGGAGTTTGTTCATTCTCCCCATGACCACATGCGTTTTCTCTAAGATCTTCAGTTTCCTCCCACTGGAGTGAAGATTAGTTTAGTTTAGTTTAGTTTAGAGATAGAGCACGGAAACAGGCCCTTCGGCCCACTGAGTCCGCGCCAACCAGCGATCTCCACACATTAACAGTATCTGACACACACTAAGGACAATTTAGACAATAGACAATAGACAGTAGACAATAGGTGCAGGAGTAGGCCATTCAGCCCTTTGAGCCAGCACCGCCATTCAATGTGATCATGGCTGATCATTCACAATCAGTACCCCGTTCCTGCCCTCTCCCCATACCCCCTGACTCCGCTATCATTAAAGCAGAGATGGCACCGATGGCCAAGGAAAGGTGGAGCCCACAATGGTCTATTGCCAGCTGTGGAAGAGGTGATAACAAAGGGAGAGATGGATACACATACGAACTGTGGAGCTTGCATGATGGCTAGAATGGGGGAGGGGGAGTGGTAAATTTACACTTTAACCAAGCTAATTAACCTACAGACCTGTACGTCTTTGGATTGTACAGGTTTGTAAGTTAATTGGCTTGGAACATATTTTTGTTAAACCACTGTCCTGCTCTGATTGGAGTGTGGTCAGTAAAGCTGCTGATTATTGATCAAATCTTTGGGAGTTACCTATGAGTGGAAATCCTGATGTTGCAGACATGCACGAGAAGAAATGGCAACAGGTGCAGAGATTACATTAATTCCATGCAAAACAGGAGCCCAGTCTTGCAAATGAATGCATGTCCGCTTGAGTCTAATAAACAGGAGCAAGATTTTTCCTTGCGATTTTGAGGACTCGAATGTCGGCGAATAATTTCATTAAATGATTAATTACTTTGAGCTTATTAATAAGTTGCATTATATTTTCAGCTAAATCACTCTCACTGTTTACAGCAGCAGAGAAAGCTCCAAAATGAGTTCCAATGACGGATTGTACATAAGACTACATTTACCGGTAGTTTAAGGCTGAAACATTCAAAATTTTAGAAATATTGCAACGGAGATCTATGTAATTTGATCTGTATTTTGTAGATCATTCTTCCCTTCCAAGGGCACATGTGGGCAAACCCACACAAGCAAATTTGAGTGGGAGTTATTTTGACTAGTGGCTGTTAGTGAGTGCCAAGTGATTGCTTTGCTAATATGACATGTCTGTTTGAATGTCTGGTTTTAGCACCCAATACTGATGCTAATTGTTGATTACCATTCTTTAAGCTGGTTGAGAGGTGCTAAGACAGAAACCCAAGCGCTGGTTAGAAGCAACATCTGTGGATCAACACAGCACAGTGTCCCAGCTGGTAGAGCTGCTGCCTCACAGCGCCAAAGACCCGAGTTCGATCCTGACCCCGACTGCTGTCTGTGCGGAGTTTGCACGTACGTTCTCCCTGTAACCACGTGGGTTTCCTC